>NC_133658.1:439165444-439286808 GCF_037893015.1 Macrotis lagotis | reverse complement strand
ATTGCTCTGTCATAAATAGGGGACAGTGGAGGCGCGAGTGGCCACTCCTACAGAGCCCTCAAGCAGTGACGGGGGTGGGGGGCAATAGATCTGCCATGAAAGCAGCACACGCCTTACGGTGGTCAGCTTTGGAAGAATCTGGACTCTTCACCCCACTGTGCCTACCCGACCTCCCTTATGCATTATGGGGTAGAGATATCTTGAGCCAGCTTAACCTGACACTTGCCACCCCTGATAGCCTGCGGGGAAATTAATTGGGGCCACTCTAGAGATGAGCTTTTCCCCCAGAATAACATGGATTAATAAGAAACCTATTTGGGTTGAGCAGTGGCCCCTGACAAAAGAAAAGCTCATCGCCCTCACAGACATAGTAATGACCCTCCTGCACGAGAATAAAGTGGAACCGTCCCTTAGCCCGTATAACTCCCCCGTCTTTGTCATAAAAAAGAAAGGGGGGAGTTGGAGAATGTTGATTGATCTTCGGGCAGTAAATGCCAACATGGTACCCATGGGGACCCTCCAACCTGGTCTCCCTATGCCCACTGCAGTCCCGCAAGGGTGGACTATTATAGTGATTGATGTTAAAGACTGCTTCTATAGCATTCCCCTCCACCCGGAGGACAAAGAAAAATTTGCCTTTTCCCTCCCCGCGATCAATTTCCAAGCCCCCAGTAAACGTTATCAGTTCACCGTCCTACCTCAGGGAATGGCCAATAGCCCCACCCTGTGCCAGCTTTACATGGATACTCTGCTACATCCTATCTTTTTAAACAGAAAGGGGGAGTTGGCAGGTCACTGACCCATTCAGACCTGTCTCAGGTACTATTTACCATGAATTTCCTACAAGTCAGGGATGACGGCACTACAGCCGCCCAGAGATTTTTCTCCCCAAAAGGACATGCTAAGAAAGAACCAACGCTCCTGCCCTCTCCCACCAAGGCCCTACCAGGCTCTAAAGTCATGTGGAGAGATGAAGAGGGAGGTTGGCATGGCCCTGTAACGGTAAAGAACAGAAGACAGGGCCACCTGTCATTTCATCCCGAGGATAAGATAGAAGAGCCAGAAAGATGGCTCCCTGTTTACAAGATAAGAGACCTTGATTAATGCCCAACCCTACGGGGTGAGAGGAATTTCTTTCTTTTTCAGGCCTTCTGATCATCGTAGGGATCCTTGGAGGTGCTCCATCTGAAGGAAATCCGACATGGGGAATACTCCGAGTTATTCCCTCTCCCCTTCCGGTAGCACGGAACTCCCCGATCTACCCTCGCCTGCTAGTGACCAATACATCGATGGGGCTCCCTTCTGCCTCGGTGGGGCCCCTCATGTGTGGCCACAGGGGAAGACATCGAGGATCCCATACCATGGAGGGATTGCCAGATGGCGGGAGGATACCCCCTTGAGGGTGAACAAGGACGCTGATTCTGGGAATCACCCTACTTGTCTGTTTCTGCCGCCTAGCTAGGCGACAGAGGGGCTATATGCTTCTTACTCAGAAAGCCTTCATGGCCATGGAGACGGGGGAGGATCCCCAAGTCTGGCTAGCCGCCATGCATGACATGTGACACCTAGGGGTAAGACGAGGTAAACCCCAAGACGGGCAACTTCTCCTGACCCAGCCACCTAGGACGGGCAAGGTCCTGGGTTGAAGGAGATGACCTAAGACAGGGTTCCTCGCCCCCGGCTATCAGAGGCCAGTAGAAATGACACCGCTTAAGGCTAACCTCAGCACCGCTTAAGGTCACACCAAGTGATAACCTTGTAAAACAGAAAGGGGGAGATGTTGGGGGCGGGGGGAAGAGGCTTGGCGGTCGCTTAGAGGGGAAACATAATCACCTTATAAGGGAATGTTACAGAACTCGGCCCCTCATTGAGTAAGAGTTCATGGGAGGGAGGACAGAGGGGATAAAAGGGTCTGCTGAGAGGTGGGGGGGGAGCGGGAATGTGATCACAGAAGAATAAAGACTCATGACCCACCTCAGGCGCTCTGTCTGGTTCTTCCCCCATCAAAGAGTGGGGGCCGGAGGTACCCCGAAGACTCACCACGCGTTGGACTGGTGAGTAAGAGGACGGACTAGCATTAAGAAGCCGGCGTTGTAAATAAAAACCCGGCATGTATCTTTTTTTTGCAAGAAACACATTTGAAGCAGAGAAACTACACAAAACAAAATTAAGAGGCTGGAATAGAAAGCATTATTCTTCAATTGAAGTAAATAAAACAGAGTTACCAACTGTGATTTCCAAAAAACAAAGGCAAAAGTAGATCAAATTTAAAAGAATAAGGAAAGATGCAACATCTTGCAAAAAAAAAGGTACCACAATGTAGTAACAATAATACAGAGCATATATGAACTCTAAGGCATCCACTTCCAATTTTTTAAAGAAGAAATTAATTTAGTTAACAGGAGGAACTGGCAGTAAAAGTATACTAGTGGAGGAGTACAACTTTCTTCTCTTAGAACTAAATAAATTTAACTTCAAACTAAATGAGAAAGAAGTTAAAGAAATGATAATAATTTTAGAAAAGTTAGATGTGACAAATCTCTGGAATAAACTAAATGGAAATAGAAAGAAATATACCTTTTTTCCTCAGTGACATATGGCATCTTCACCAAAATTAACCATGTATTAAAGGATAAAGAATTCACAAACAAATGTAGAAAAGCAGAAATATTAAATGCATCCCCATCAGATAAAAATTAAACAAAAACTTACAATCTTTGCATGATATGAAAAAATAGTTTAAAAATTAATTGGAAACTATATAACCTAATCCTAAAGAATTGAATGTCAATCATAGAAACAATCAATGCTAGAGGGATATGAAATAATGACAATTGATGGGATGCTGCCAAAGCAGTACATAGGTTAAAATTCATATCTCTAAATGTTTAAAGTAATGAAATAGAGAAATTACAGATTAATGAATTAGGCATGAAATGAAAAAAAACTCTAGATAAAAAAACATGAAAAATCCCAACTTAAGGAAACAGTTGGAAATCTTGAACAATAAAAGTAAAATAATTAAAATTGTAAGTAGGAAAATCATTTAGCAACTGAATAAAATTAGTAGCTGGTTCAATGAAAAATGGAAAAACTACTGGTTAATGTAATTTAAAAAATAACAAATAGGTGGTACCATCAATGAACAGGAAATGAAAATAATGATTAGTGAGCTATTTTGCCCAGTTATAAGCCAACAATTCTAACAAAGATTTGAATATTTGCAAATAGCTCAGGAAAAATTGAAGGAGAATACTTAATTAATACTTAATTAATTTAATCATAGAAAAAGAATGAATTTTCTAAGGAAAAATCCCCAGGACTAGAAAATTCACATGTGAACTTAACTTCACATTTAATTCCATTATTACATAAACTATTTGAGAAAATATAGAAAAAAGTGGAGTCCTACCAAATTTCTTTTGAGAGAAATATGATTCTGCAAATAACTAAAACAGGAAAACAGAAAACATAAAAATATAGATTAATTCCCTTTATTGATATGCATGCAAAAATAGAATAAGGAGATTTCAGAAAGGAGCATACACTGATCAGCTGGGATTTATGTCAGGAATATAGTATTCATTCAAAACTGAGAAAACCAATTGACCATGTCAGCAGCAAAATGAACAGAAATCAAATGATAATCTCAAAAGATACAAAAAAGGTTTTTGAAAAAACTCAGGACCTATTTCTATTAAAAAACTCTAGTGAATAAGTGAAATGAATTGAGTTTACCTTAAAATTATGAGTAGTATGTATATATATATATATATATATATATATATATATATATGTATATACATATTGGGAATAAACTAGAACCCTTTCTAACAAGATCAGGGGTGAAGCAAGCATGCCCATCATACCCTCCACGACTTAAAATTGCACTAGAAATGTTAGCTAGAGCAAAAAGAGAAATAAAGGAAATTGAATGATTAGAATAAGAATCGAGGAAACAAAATAATATTCATTTCAAAAGATAGGATATTATATTTACAGAACCTAGACAAGAAAAAATAATTAGAAATAATTATTAACTATAGTGAACTTGCAGGATACTAAATAAATTTACAAATCATTTGCATTTCAATATATCATCCACAACATTCAACAGTAAGAGATAGAAAGAGAAATTTAATGTAAAGTAACTATGAATAATATAAAACACTTGGGAGTTTACCTGCCAAGATTATACAAGAACTATATTGATACAATTATTGAACACTTTTCAAGGAAATAAAATCAGATCCAAGCAGCTGGGCAAATATTCATTCCTTGTAGGTTGACCGAGCTAATATAAGAAAAATGATAATTTTATATGAATTATTATTGCATTAAATTACACTTATTATACTTATTCTTGCACTAAATTATAATTATTCATAGGAATGATAATCACACTGTCAAAAATTATTTTATAGAGCTAGAAAAAGTAATAGCAAACTTTTATGGTAGAGCAAAAGAAAAAGAGTTTCAAGAGAATCAGTAAAAGAAATGTGAATGAAGATGAACTGTATGCGATCTAAAACTGTATAATAAAATTATAATTATCAAGAACCAGTTTGTATCTGTTAAGAAATGCCAGTGGTGGATCAATGGAAAGGATTACATATACAATACTTTGAAATAAATGACTGTAATAATCTAGTTCTAAAAAAAATTCATAAAATCCTACTTTGAGAGCAAAAGCATATTATTCGATAGGAAATGTAAATTGTACAAATATATCTCACTTAGAAAAACTTTTTTCTAACTTACATGTACAAGCAATTTTCAATTTTTTTGGTTTTTCCAATTTGAGTTCCAAATTTTCTCCCTGCACTCCCTTCCCTCCCTTACCCCTTCTTTGTGGAAATAAACTATCTGATATAGAATATATGCATGTTATAGATAGAACACTAAAACATTGTCATATCAATAATTTTGTGAAATAAGACTTGAGCAAAAGAAAAGAACGAAGAAGGAAATGAAGAGGTAGAAAAGAATGAGATAGAAAGAAAAAGAAAGAAAGAGATAGAGAAAGAAAGAAAGAAAGAAAGAAAGAAAGAAAGAAAGAAAGAAAGAAAGAAAGAAAGAAAAGCACGAAGGCATGAAGGCAGGAACATAGAAGGGAGGGAGGAAGGGAGAAAGGAAGAAAAGCAAAAGAAAGGAAGGAAGGAAGGAAGGAAGGAAGGAAGGAAGGAAGGAAGGAAGGAAGGAAGGAAGGAAGGAAGGAAGGAAGGAAGGAAAACCTGGACTTAATATTACAGAATCTAGTGATGGAAAATTTCCCTGACATCATGGAACCAGAGTGTCGGGGGTCGGCCCTGACCACCTGAGTGGATAGGATCTCCCCGAGAGTGAGGTCAGGCCAATCTAAAGAAGACACGGTTCCTTAAGGGGAGCAGTGGCTTCACCTGGTTGGCCTATGTCCATTGCTCCAATCGGGTGGTAGGTTCTGCCCTCGGGGCGGATCGGGGTGGCAGCCCAGAACGAACCCCCTATATTAGCCATCACCCTGAGCTATTCGGGGGATCCCTCTGCACCTAATAAAACATATGCCTCCTGAAGAAGTGTCTGCCTGAGTCCCTCCTCGCTGATCCCCGGGGGAGGGAAATACCAGGGACGCCTGAAGCAGTGCCCACTGAGGAGCTCACTCGGGAGTCCGGGGAAGAAGACCCCGGACAGAACTGGCCCCCGAACAGGGACACCCGAAGACCCCGCCGAGTGAGGTAAGCCTGTTTAAGTAAAAACAGAAGAGGCAGACACCCTAGGTCCACGGGACACCTAGAGGGAGTAAAGATGGGCAAAGGAATGTCTAAGCATTTACAGCCAGAGGATTCAGGAGTATTAGCATGTCAAGTACATGCACTAGTAAAGACTCATGGTATAAGAGTCCGTATAAAAGAATGTAAGGATTGGGTGGAAAAAATATTGGTTGTCTCTCCTTGGGTCTCCCACACCGGCATTGACCCTCAGAAGTGGAGAGTGGTAGGAACTCAAATGTCCTCTTACAACACAGAAAAACCTGGCTTTCTAACGGACACAGACTTTGTAATTTACTCCGTGGTGGCTGTGGCCCTTGACCCGCAGCCCCCACAAGGAGCCGTGTCCGGAGAATCACAAACAGGACCCTCATTACTGGGGGAACCTGAATGGCCCCCGCCCCCAGATGAGGGGCTTGATGACTGGAGGGAACCAGCCCCCAAATACCCTTGGGAAGAACTGGCTGCTGCGAGTCGATCGCCTGCCCCGGTAAAAAGTGATAGTAAGATTTTAGAACAAAAGGGCAAACATACAGAATGGCAAGGGATCTGCGGACAGGGTGCAGATGGCCGGAGCCACGTGCTGATAACAGGAAAGGAAGGGTCTGGGGCAACCGTCCCCAGACAGGCACCCCGCCGGACTCGTTTACAGCAGGCCATTCATAAGGCTTTGGAGGATGGGGAGGAAGTAGAGGAAGAAGACCTAGACTATCTTACCTCCTCAGCAGCTGCTTACCCAATATTTGTGCAAAGAGAAAACGACCAACAGGTTAGAGTTCGCCGCCCAATACCGTACAAATTTATCAAAGATCTCAGAGAGGCAGTCCATAATTATGGGCCAGGATCTGCCTATGTAAAACGGCTCATAAGTTCTAACACTCAGACTGCCGCCTGGCTCCCCATGGATTGGGATGAAACTTTACAAGCGGTGTTAGAGTCATCACATTACACCGCCTGGGCTGCCTACTGGCGCAGAGAGGCCAGGCTACAGGCTGAGATCATAGACCCAAATAATTCTGATTTAGTCACTAATCAACTCACTGGATGTGGCCAATTTAACACGGTGGAGGCTCAATTACAACTTTCAGAACCCATTGTCAGGGCAGTGCAGATAGCAGGACTGAATGCCCTGAACAAACTGGCTCGAGCAACCTCGACTCCCCCTGCAGCAGCTGAAACAAAGAACCAAGGAGTCTGCTGTAGATTTTATCAGCAGAGTGCAGACTACTGTGGAAGGGAAATTCGGGACAGGAAATGCAGCACAGCCTTTAATCATTCAGTTGATAAAGGGAGGGCTAACTCATTCAAAAGGCTTGCTAGCTACTCTGCCTGCTGACCCCTCCTTAAAGGAGATAATTGATAAGGGCCTAGACGAGGAACCCCCCCCCCCATCCTCTCCAAACCTCTATTAACCTCCTCGTTAATGCTTTACAAACCACAAGCTTAGTGCCTAGATCAAAGGGTAAAGGAAACTGTTTTCGCTGCGGGAAGGCCGGTCACTTTCAAGCTGAGTGCCGTAATTCCCAGAAGAGTGCAATGAAGTGCTTTGTCTGTGGTAAACCTGGTCATATAGCAAAGCATTGTAGACAGAAAAATAAGAAGTATAGCAACGATGGGCCGCAGGGAAACGGGAAGAGGGGTCGGGAAGCCGAGGGCCCGACCTCAGGGCTGACCTATTAAATCCCTCGGTTACTATTCCCCTCTCAGAGAGCACAGAATTGAGCCCATGGACTACGACTACTGTTAAAGCCTCCCCTAGGGACTTCCACCGTTTAGTGATTGGAACTGCTCTCGCTCCCCAGGTCATTGTCCACACACAGCTCCTAAGCCCAGGCCAGACTTCTATAACTGTTACAAATCCCCACCATTATCCAATAGAACTAAAAGGCGGTGAGACTGTTGCTCTTGCTATTTCCCTCCCCTGGATAGATAAGGATTGGAGAGAGTGTACCAATGAGGACACATTTGTGGCATGGACACAGGCTATATCAGCCCACCATCCCACTTTACCACTTATAGTGGAGGGAAGAGAGATTGTAGGTTTAATTGATACAGGTGCTGATGTCTCGGTCATATCCACAAAAGATTGGCAGCCCTGTTGGGAACTTTCAAAAACTCCCCAAGACATCACGGGAGTTTCAGGAGGAACTTTGGCGAAAAAGTCTCTAAGATTTCTAAAATGGAAAAGTGATGATATAGCAGGGATTTTCCGCCCTTTGGTACTTACTATTCCTATGTCCCTATGGGGGAGGGATGTTTTGCAAACTTTGGGCTTGTCTCTGACTACAGACACAGCTTTAAACCACTAGGGGTCACTGGAGGGCCGCAACCCATACCACTGACGTGGAGATCCGACAAACCGGTTTGGGTAGATCAGTGGCCCCTCACCAAAGAGAAATTACAGGCCCTTGCTAACATAGTACAAGGACTTTTATCGGCTGGACAAGTAGAGCCATCCACCAGCCCATGGAATTCCCCAGTTTTTGTAATCAAAAAGAAAAGTGGGAAATGGAGAATGTTAGTAGATCTAAGAAAAGTAAATGCCACTCTACAACCTATGGGTACCACCCAGCCTGGGTTGCCTTCTCCAGTTGCCATTCCAAAGACTTGGCCCATAACTGTTATAGATATAAAGGATTGTTTTTATAGTATACCCCTTAACCCTGTAGATGGACAGCGCTTTGCCTTTAGTGTACCTGCTGTAAATTATCAAGAACCTGCTCAGCGTTTTCAGTTTAAAGTCCTTCCCCAAGGCATGGCAAACAGTCCCACTCTATGTCAGGTTTATGTTGCACAGATTTTGATGCCCATTAGGCGAGAACACTCGGGAGCCATTATTATTCATTATATGGATGACATATTAATTTCTGCATCCCACCGGACTGATGTCTCGCTTATTTTAGAAAAGATTACCTCAGCCCTAGCAGCATATGGGTTACAAGTTGCCCCTGAAAAGATACAAACAGAACCTCCCTACACATATTTAGGACATCAGGTATACAAGGATTTAGTGAAGAAATCTCCTAAGATTGATACAGCTCAAGTTTCTACATTAAATGACTTTCAGAAATTAATTGGTTCAATCCAATGGCTGAGGAATGTAGTTCCTATTTCCAATGATATGATGTATCCATTGTATAATATTTTAAAAGGCTCATCTGATTTGAACTCGCCTCGTACATGGACCCCTGCAGCCAGGGAAGCTGTTACTCAGATACAGGACTTAGCATCCACATCAATTGTTGCCCGATTAGATCCAGCCGCTCCGGTTTATGTAACTCTGCTGTGTCATCCTTCATTGGGTAAGGCCGGAGTAGTGTTCCAAGTTACAGGTCCTTTACAATGGGTACATTCATCTAAATCCATGAAGTCTATACCCTCCAAGTTTGAAGTGGATGCACAACTCCTTTTGAAAGCAGCGGAAGCTGCAATCACTATTTTTGGTACCATTCCTATGTTACTGCTCCAAGAGGATCCTGCAATACTTACTCATCTAGCACAGAACTCTGAGGAGTGGGCTATGTTATTGTCTATTTATCCCACTTCTCAGGGTCATCCACCTCCCTCATTACGAGGATGGTTGCAACTCCCTTTGAAGTATCCCTCCAACCCTGTAGTTCCTCAGCCAGTACAGGGAGTCAATGTTTTTACGGATGCTACCAAACACCATAGAGCATCTATTTATATTCCAGACAAGAAGATATTGAAGGTGCTACAAACCCCATATACCTCAGCTCAAAAGAATGAATTGCAGGCCATTGTGATAGCCTTAGAACTGTGTGCTTATGAGCCTTTTAACTTAATCACTGATAGCTATTACTGCTTTGTCTTATTGCAACAGTTAGCTATAGCAGATCTTTCTTTGTCCAATTCTGCAGTCATAGATCTTTTACACCAAGCACAACAGTCTCTCCTACACCGCTCTGACCCCCTCTATGTCTTACATGTCAGATCTCATGTGTCCACTTCTGGCCCAATATACTCAGGGAATGCCATAGCTGACTCGGCTCTCCTTGACCCTGATATCAAAAGTGAGATAGTCATGTATGCAGATCCTTCTATTGTTCATGACACATTTCATCTCCCAGCAAAAACACTTGCACGGCTTTATGGTCTTCCTAAGGAAGAGGCACGTCGCATTGTCCGACAATGCAGGCATTGTGTCCCTTTCCGCCCTGCTCCGCTTGTACATGCCACCAACCCCCGGGGCCTGGCCCCTAATGACATTTGGCAGATGGATGTCACCCACTTTCAGGCCAGCCTGATTCATGTCACTGTGGACACTTTTTCTAACTTTATTATGGCCACTTTGCAGCCTGGTGAGGCTGTACGCCATGTGATAGCTCATTGTCTTCACTGCTTTGCCACCCATGGGATACCTCGGTTGTTAAAAACCGACAACGGCCCGGCCTATACCTCCTCTGCTTTTGCTCGCTTCTGCCACCAATTCGGTGTCACTCATGTTACCGGTATCCCTTACAACCCCACCGGTCAAGCCATCGTGGAGCGTGCCAATCAATCCTTGAAGCGCACTCTCATTAAACAAAAAGGGGGAGTGCGTGGTAGGCTCACTGCAGCCCAGGTAGCAACAGCAGTATTCACTAGGAATTATTTGATTGATAATGAACAAGGCATCACCCCTGCCATGAAACAGATGCTGTCAACATCAACACAGACACAAAAACATGAACAACAAACACAAAAACATGATGAACAACAAACACAAAAACATGATAAAAAAGCACACTTGCAAAGTCCGACCACAGTTTGGTGGAGAGATGAGGAGGGTCGTTGGCACGGCCCTGTACAGGTTAAGGTGTGGGGAAAGGGTTTCTTATGTCTCCAAACAGGTGAGAGAATACGCTGGGTGCCCGTCAAATGGACCAGGGCCTGTGAAGAAACGAAGGAAAAGATATCGGAGCAGCACCCTTCGGAGAATTCCTCTTATTCTAATTCCACAGTGCCTTTGCATTCCCTACCACCCTGCCCAATAGGCCACCGTTCACAAGTATTCATACCTACGGTACCCTGCTCCACGGGCATCCCAAGACTAGGACCACTTGGGCTACCTAACAACACTGAGTTATGGTTTGGGGATGGACAGCAGAACCACACCACGTACACCATGAGACCCTCTCCCACTCCTGTTGCCTTACCGTATGGACAGATGCATCCCGACCTCTGGAAAATAGGAGCGGCCTTAGGGGGAGTGAACGCCTCTTTTCGCCTGTGGCCATGCCCTCGTAATGATGATGCCTGTCATGACTTTTCATTCCAACAATGGTATAATGTGTTTAAGACTCTTAACAGCTCTTGCCATCAAACCAAGGACGGCACAGACCGCTTGTGCTACCGGCTGAGCGCCACCGCGCACACCCCTCCGGACGCTCTCTTCCTTCTTTGTCCCCCTGCTAACCTGACTATTCAACTAAAGGGGGAGTCCGCTGGTTTACCCCTTTTTAACATCACTTGTACTGACACGATTTTTACAAATGTTTTACGGTATAATCATACTGGGTATGCTGTGTTCCTAGCTGTATCCCCTCCCTACCAACTCCTACCTGTCAAAGCAGAAGATTTTGCGTTGTCCCCCGCTGATTCTTTGGTGAAAAAATTGTACCGTGCAGTGTTGGGGGAAAAGTTTTTACGTACTAGGAGGGATGGGATCGGGGATGCTTTGAGTTTGGTGAACTTGGCTATTGAGATGTATGAGGAATGGCAGATCCAGGAACTAGAGAGTGAGGTGACTATGTTTGCTTCTACTATCCAAACATTCATAACAAACCAGGTCTCCCTCTGGTATTACCAGCAACATGTTGACTCCCTTCTACAGAAGCAAATAGGAGCATTGGAAACAACAGTCCTCTGGTTAGGGGATAGACTGGCCCTTATGGCAGGGTACATGAAACTTCAATGCCATTATAAGTATCAGCCTCTCTGTGTGCTTAATTTGCCTGTAAATATGTCACAGTTCCCATCAGACTGGGGTAGAGTTAAACAGGCATTACAGGGGGCGATGTTAGCCTACAACACCTCCAATGACATCCACCAATTAGATATGCTGATAGCCCAGCTCAACAACATTTCCTCCCATTTCAGATCTGAGTGGGATGATCAAGAAGACTCCTTTCTAAAATGGTTTACGGGTGCCCTCCACCTGAGATGGTTGTTTTCCTTCTTGCCGGCTGTAGGAATGTTTATTGTGATTTGTCTCTTTTTCCCATGTATCCTGAAACTATTGTTCTTCATCTTTTCTCGTTCTCTGGAGGCATTGAAGGCGGACCTTCTAGGCCCACGCCATCGCCGGGCTCGGGCAGCCCCTGTGTGATTACTAACCAAGCTGAGCCAGGGTGCTCTGCCCCCCCCATAAGCAGGTGGGGCGCTAATTGTGTTAAACAAAAAGGGGGAGTTTGTCGGGGGTCGGCCCTGACCGCCTGAGTGGATAGGACCTCCCCGAGAGTGAGGTCAGGCCAATCTAAAGAAGACACGGTTCCTTAAGGGGAGCAGTGGCTTCACCTGGTTGGCCTATGTCCATTGCTCCAATCGGGTGGTAGGTTCTGCCCTCGGGGCGGATCGGGGTGGCAGCCCAGAACGAACCCCCTATATTAGCCATCACCCTGAGCTATTCGGGGGATCCCTCTGCACCTAATAAAACATATGCCTCCTGAAGAAGTGTCTGCCTGAGTCCCTCCTCGCTGATCCCCGGGGGAGGGAAATACCAGGGACGCCTGAAGCAGTGCCCGCTGAGGAGCTCACTCGGGAGTCCGGGGAAGAAGACCCCGGACACCAGAGGGCAAAATAATTATTGAAAGAAGACATTGATCTCCTCTGGAAAGGGACCCAAAAATGAAAACTCCAAGGAATATTGTAGCCAAATTCCAGAACTATCAGATAAAAGAGAAAATCTTACAAGCAGTCAGAAAGCAGTGATTTCGACACAAGGAGACAAAGTAAGGATTACACATGACCTGCTGCATCAACGTTAAGGGATCAAAGGGTCTGAAAAGCAAGGAAGCTTGGAATGCAGACAAGGATTCACTATCTGGCAAAACTGAGCCTTCTCTTCCAGGGGAAAAGATGAATATTTAATGAAATAGCAGACTTCCAACTTTTCCTGATGAAAAGACCAGACCTTAATAGAAAATTTGGACATCAAATAGGAGGCTCAAGAGACAAAAAAAGAAGGTAATAAAAATACTGCTATCCAATAAGCTGAAACCGGCTATATCCCCACCTGGGAGAAAAATTCACATGACTCTTAAGAAGTTTAACTCTATTAGAGAGAATTTACTTCACCAGAAGTGATGGACACTCATGAATTTTCTGTAACTCAGATACAATGATTTAAAAACAATACTTCCTTAAAAAGGGGGACATAAAGGAGACAGCAGGATGGAAGAGATTGAATGGGGGTAAATCTCATTACATTAAGAGGTACCAAAGACCTACCATAACAGAGGGGGAAGAAGGGAGGAGGTAAGAACCACCTGAATCTTCATCTCATTAGACTTGGCTTAAAGTTAACTTAGACACACTCAGTTAAGTTAAGAAACTTATCTTACCTTGCAAGTATTAAAAGGGGAAAAGGGGGAAAGGGGGAAAGAGGGAAAGGGGAAAAGAGAAGGGGGATGGGGATGGGGAGAAAAAGGGGAACTTACAGAAGGAAGGAAAGGAAGAAGGGGAAAAGAGAAAGGGGAAAGAAAGGGGAGGGGGATTGATGTAGGAGGACAAACATACTGAAGGGGGTGGTATTCAGAAACAAAATACTGTGGAATAAGATAAAGGGGAAAAGGGGGAAAAATACAAACAGAGGGGACATAGCGTGAAGGCAATAAAGAGCTAGCAATTATAACTTTGAATGTGAATGGGATGAACTCTCCCTTAAAATTGAAGCAAATAGCAGAGTGGAATAAAAACCAATCCCACAATATGCTGCTTACAAGAAACTCATTTGAAGCAGAGAGCTACATATAGAGTAAAGGTAAAAAGCTGGAGCAAAATGTATTTTGCTTCAGCTGAAGTGAAAAAAGAAGGGGTAGCAATCCTTATCTCAGACAAAGCAGCTGTAAAAATAGCTAGTGTTAAAAGAGATAAGGAAGGAAACTATATCCTCCTAAAAGGTACAATAGACAAGAAAATAATACTAAATATGTGTGCACCAAATGGTATAGCATCTAAATTCTTAGAGGATAAGTTGAAGGAGTTACAGGAAAAGATAGATAACAAAATTCTACTGGTGGGACTTCAATCTCCCACTCCCAGATTTCAATAATTCTAACTGGAAAATTAACAAGAATGAAATTAAGGAGGTAAATAGATTGTTAGAAAACCCAGACTTGATAGGCCTGTGGAAGAAACAATGGGAATAGAAAGGAATATACCTTTTTTTCTGCAGTACATGGCACTTAAATAAAAATTGATCATGTATTAGGGCATTAAAAACCTAATAATCAATTGCAGAAAGTCTGAAATAGTGAATACATCATTCTCAGATCATAATGCAATAAAAATCATATGCAATATTGGGACAGGGAGCTATAGACCCAAAACTAATTGGAAACCAGATACCCTCATTTTAAATTATGAGTGGATCAAAAAACAAATTATAGAAAGAATTCATTACTGTATCCTAGATAATGACAATAATGAAACAACTTACCAAACTTATAGGATACAGCCAAGGCAGCTGTCAGGGGATACCTTATATCTTTAAATGCTTACATGAATAAATTAGAGAAAGGGGAAATCAATGAACTAAATATGCAACTAAAAAAATTAGAGAAAGAACAATTTAACCCCACCCAATAAATAACAAATTACAAAATCTAAAAATTAAAGGATAAATTAATAAAATCAAAAGCAAGAAAACTATTGAACTAATAAATAAAACCAAGAGTTGGTTTTATGAAAAAAACAATAAAATTGATAAACCTCTGATCAATTTGATTAAAAAAAAGAAAGAAGAAAAGCAAATTGCTAGTATCATAAATGAAAAAGGGAAAGTCACCACCCATGAGGAGGAAATTTAAGTAAAAATTCAGAATTATCTTCCCAGCTCTATGCCAATAAATTTGATAATCTAATAGAAATGGACAAATATTTATGAAAATATAAGCTGCCCAGGTTAAATGAAGAGGAGATTAAATACCTAAATAATACTTTCTCAAAAACAGAAATTCAAGAAACCATTTATTTTACTTGCTAAGAAAAATTCCCCTGGCCAGATGGATTCACAAGTGAATTCTGTAAAATATTTAAGTAACAACTGATTCAAATTCTATATATCTTTGGAAAATAGGCAAAGACAGAACTCTGTCTAACACAATCTATGACACCAATATAGTGCTGATACCTAAACCAGGAAGAGTTAAAAAAGAGAGAGAAAATTATAGACTTATTTCTCTGATGAATATAGATGCAAAAAAAAATCTTAAATAAAATCTTAGCAAAACTATTACAACAAATTATCACTAGGATAACAAATTATGTCCATGTAGGATTTATTACAGGAATACAGGGTTGGTTCAATATTAGGAAAACTGTTAGTATAATTAATTATATCAGTAACAAAAGTATCAGAAATCATATGATTATATCAATAGATGTTGAAAAAACTTTTGACAAAACACAGAACCCATTCCTACTAACAACACAAGAGAACATAGGAATAAATGGATTGTACCTTAGAATCATAAGCAGTATCTGTCTGAAACCATTAACAAGCATTATATGCAATGGGGAGAGGCTAGAGGTATTCCCAATAAGATCAGGGGTAAAACAAGTATCCTCATTATCACTAGTACTATTCCATATGGTAATGGATATGTTAGCTCCAGCAGTAAGAGAAGTAAAAGAAATTGAATGAATTAGAATTGGAAAGGAAGAGAAAAAACTCTCACTCTTTGCAGATGACATGATAGTATACCTCAAGAATCCCAAAAAATTGTTTAAAAACACTAGTAGTAATAATTAGCAACTTTAGTAATGTTGTAGGATAAAAAATAAACCCTCAAAAATCCTCAACTCTTCTAATATAACTAGCAAGATGCAGCAGAAAGACCTAGAAAGAGAAATCCCATTCATAGTAACTTCAGATAATATAAAATATTTGGGAGTCTATCTGCCAAGGGAGACTCAGAAACTTTGAAAATGATTACAAAACCCTTCTCGTGCAAATAAAATCAAATTTAAATGTCTGTTCAAATATCAACTGTTCATGGACAGGCCGAGCTAATCTAATGAAAATGACAATTCTATAAAAATTAAACTACTTATTTAAGTGCCCTACCAATCAAAAATTCAATAAATTATTTTAATGAGTTAGAAAAAAATGTAAGTAAATTTTTATGGTGAAATAAAAAGTGGACAATTTCCAGGGATTTAATGGGGAAAAGGTGCAAAAGATGGTGGCTAAGCCCTACCAGATCTAAAATTATAATATAAAGCATCAATAATCAAAACTCTTTGGTATTGGCTAAGAAATAGAGTGGTGGATCAGTGGAATATACTAGGTGAAATAGCTCGATATGATTATAGTAATCTTCTGTTTGATAAACCCAAAGAGTACAGATATTGGGATAAAAACTCTCTCTTTAATAAAAACTGTTGGGAAAATTGGAAGTTAGTATGGAAGAAACTTTGATTAGACCAATACCTCACACCCTATAACAAGGTAAGATCAAAATGGATATAGGATTTAGACATAAAAGAGTATTATAAGCAAACTAGTAGATCAAGAAATAATTTACCTGTCAGATCTATGGAAAAGGAAGCAGTTTATGACCAAGGAAGAGATGGAGAACATCATTAAAAACAAACTAGATAAGTTTGATTACATTAAATTAAAAAGCTTTTGCTCAGACAAACTTATTAACCAAGATCAAAAGAAATGTAGTAAATTGGGAAACAATTTTTGTAACTGGTATTTCTGAAAAAAAGACTAATTTCTAAATTATACAGAAAATTTTTTGAAAAAACAATTCATTCCCCAGTTGACAAGTGACCAAAGGATGTGCAAAGGCAACGAGGAAATCAAAGTGATCTATAGTCATATGAAAAATTGCTCTAAATCATTACTTATCAGAGAAATGTAAAGTTTAGCATCTCTGAGATACCACCTCACACCTCTCAAATTGGCCAATAGGACCAGAAAGGACAATGATGAATGTTGGAAGGAATGTGGGAAATCTGAAAACTCATCCAAACTTTCTGGAAAGTAATTTGGAATTATGACCAAAAGACAACAAAAATGTTCATACCCTTTGATTCAGCAATACCACTACTGGGTCTATACCCTGAAGAGATTATGAAAAATGTTAAAACATCACTTGTACAAAAATATTCAGAGCAGCCCTGTTTGTGGTGGCAAAGAATCGGAAATTAAGTGAATGTCCATTAATTGGGGAATGAATGAACAAATTGTGGAATGTGTGTGTTATGGAATACTGTTTCTCTATTAGAAACCTGGAGAGATGGGAATTCAAGGAAGCCTGGAAGTATTTGCATAACCAGAAGCTCAGCGAGTTGAGCAGAACCAGAACATTGTACACCCTAACAACTACACGGGAGTGATGATCAACCTTAATGAACTTGCTCATTCCATCAATGCAACAATCAGGCACAATTGTGGGATAACTGTGTTGGAGAATATCATATATATCTAGAGAAAGAATTGTGAAGTTTGAACAAAGACCAAAAACTATTACCTTTAATTTTATTTTTTTAGGTTTTTCAAGGTAATGGGGTTAAGCGGCTTGCCCAAGGCCACATGGCTAGGTAATTATTAAGTGTTTGAGGTCAGATTTGAACCCAGGTACTCCTGGCTCCAAGGCCATTGCTCTATTCACTGTGACACCTAGCCGCCCCATACCTTTAATTTTTTAAAAACCTGTTATCTACTTACGTAATTTTGCTATCTCTCATACTTAATTTTTTCCCTTAAGGATATGATCTCTCTCATCACATTCACAATGTGTACTATGGAAATAATGTAAAGACTAACAGGCTGCCTTCTCTGGGGGTGAAAGGAGGGAAGTGAGATTATGATAAAGGTTGTAAAATTCAAAACAAATAAATTTTTTAAGAAAAATTTTAAAAAGCACCAGAAAGTTTAGGAATAAATGGAATTTTCCTTAAAAAAAAAGAATTGATCTCAATTGTCCATAAAAATCATTCTTTCTAAATTATCATAAATTTTATAGATTCGATATATTTTAAGTTGATCTCCAAATATTTAGCCACATATTTAAAATAACTTTAAAATCTAAGATTTCATTCCACATAAAGTTATGCTTTATTTTACATATATATAGCTTAGACTACAAACTCATACTGAAGTCAAACCATAAACAAAAGATAGAAATATAATACGTTTTTATATATTATATATGTATAGTTAATTTGGACAGGTTTGCCCTCAAGATATTATTTTCTTTTGAGTAATGTTCCTCTTCAGTTACTAAGCTTCCATTTATTAGACTGATTTTATAATAATTCATTGCTTTTCTAACACAAATTCCTATTTAGATACCATGATTTTTTAGAATCTTGTCAGCATCATGCATAGAATACAAATAGAAAAATCTAAGTAAATGCTGAATAAATCCAACATGACCATTTGATTAATAAATGAAATTACACTATATGGTAATGTATTATGATAAAAATCAAATTAGCTATGATCTTGAGTAAGTGTGATGTATCTTTACTGGCCCTGTGCTAGAAGAAGTTACTCCCTCTGCTAATATTTCGATTTGTCCTTATCTCAATTTAGCTAATAGGGATGGGGAGCTCCCCACCTCTACCTTTTCCACTTTGATTGTTATTGAACATTAACTTATATGGTTCTGTGGTGAGATCACCTAAGAAGAAATGTATTAGTACCACTGTGATAATGGAATTTCTTCCTTGTAAGTAGAGATTTGATTATATATGCTCTATTGATTTATCTGTGCTAAATCTAGCCCGCTCTTAGCCTAATATTTCTCCATCCATTGCTCTATTCATCTGTACAATGGCTTCATTTATAGGATCTAGAACAAAATAAATAAGCATTGGAAAGCTCACCTTAAGGATGGAGTTAAGATATAACAACATAACTAATTTGATTTTGTGTGTGATCAAACCTCATTGAATATACAAGTGATATATATTGTAGTTGTATACTCATAATCATGGCTATTGAAAAAAAGAAATATTTGTTCTGGGTTCATGCTAACAACTGAGGCATTTAAGTTAAAAACATTTGTTCCAATTTGTATTTCCAAATTGGTTTCTAATTTTAGTGAAGCAAACATTTGGCAGGGGATAGTTAGAATAGTCAAATTTACAGGTTTCCACGGGTCTGTGAGCTTTTCTGGTGACCAGAAATTTGCAACATTTCCACTGCTTATTTGATGGAAACATTTGCCAAACATTTGTCCAATGGGGCTGGTCCAAATTTTTAATTTTGTTTTTTTTGTAAAAAGTGTGACTTGGCACAAAATCACCATCATGTCTATTGTGCCTGTTCTAACTTTTTAAAAAAATAATTTGTGCCTCCCTAAGATGTCTAAATCTTTAATACATATGTTTTCAAATGTTTTGCCAGCATTGGTCAGAGTAAATCTGTATTATAACATTTCTGTGTTTATTCCATTACTCAAAGAATGATTAAGAAAAAGATTCTCTGAAGAATAGACACCAGCAGGCTAAAATCATACTCAGACATGTTGTAAATAAAGAGTTAACATTAAAAATGAGTGTTATACAAAACAAATAAACGAATGATGAGTAGTATGCTCTCAGAAAAATCTAGAAATACTCACAGGAGCTGAAGCAAAGTAAAAAGTATTGTGTAAAAAGTAAGCATAATATTGTAGTTTGATCAACTGTGAATGACAACTTTTCTTAGAAATATAGTAGGTGCAAGGACTCTAAGGGATTTATGATGAAAGATGCTATTCATGCTCATAGAAAGAACTGATGGTGTTGGGATGCAGATTAAAAATTACTTTTCTTTTACTTTATTTTTCTTGAAGTTTTGTATTTTTTTTCTTGGGGTGTCTATGTTTTCTTTTTCAACGTGCCTATTATGAAAATTTTTTGCATGACTACCCATTTATAATCTGTATCAAACTGTTTACTTTCTTAATGATGGGGTGGGGGTTGAGAGGGAGGGAGGGAGATAATCTGAAACAAAATTATATTAATGAGTGCTAAAAATTGTTTTTTAAAACGTAACTGGGTGAAAATACTGAATTAAAATAAAAAATGCTTTTACATGCAAATATAATACTTTTATAAAAAGAAATAATTGGAGAGGACATACTTGAAGGGAAATGTTTGTTTTCACAGGTTCCTGAAATTTTCCTTACAGAAATTAAGGTCTCCTTAAACTAGTGCCGTGGAGAGAAGATTATTCTAATATCAAAGATCAAGGATCTGAGGCACACAAAGATAAATCCAGTCAAAGCAAGAGAATCATTTATGAAATGAGAGGAATATAATTTTGATAACATGAGATGTCTGATTGAAATGAAGCCTCACATTCCTTCCAATTACAGTGACAAGACACTCTGATCCTCTGTGTACACAGATGGGATACATACATATAGATTTGTATATGTACTATATGCATATAGATACAAGTAGATATGTTTTACACATAAACACTGTATATGAAAGTGGTACAGGATACAAATAGTAATTCTTTTATAATTCCTGATTGCCTGTTTGAAAACTTAGGGAAATTAGTCACCATGTACAAAGCATATAAACCCTTAAGAAAATACATATTTTCTCTGTGCCTGTGTCATCATCAACAGGAAAGATTCTTAAGGACATAGGAGATTACAAAGACAAAGAGACAGAGAAGATAGATGCTCACTGCAAATTGCTAAGAAACTCAGAGTTTGATCTCATTCCAGCCTCATTATTCACCTGTCATTGTCTGTGGTCTCCTTGTTTTTTTCCTTGAAGTACAGCCTCATGAGACCTGGCTGAGGGAGTTTCATGTCTGATCTCCTGCTCCTTTTTCTCACTGTGTCTCTTGCACAGTAATACAGGGTTGTGTCCTCAGATTTAAGAGAAGTCATCTGCAGCTGCAGAAGGTTGTTGTTGTTGTCCCTGGAGATGGCGAACCGGCCTTTCACAGAGTCTGCATACTGTTTGCTTGTTCCATCACTATTAATACCTGCGACCCACTCCAGTCCCTTCCCTGGAGCCTGGCGGACCCAGTTCATCCAGCTACTACTGAAAGGGAATCCAGAAGCTTTGCAGGAAAGACTAAGAGATCCTCCAGGCTGCCTCACATCTCCCCCAGACTCCTCCAGCAGAACATCACATTGCACTCCTGCAAAAAAAAAGTCAATAAAGATAATAGTTTTACAAATACATTATTTCAAAGAGCTTTTATCTTAATGGAAAAACCAACCAAAGACAAAACCACCTTGTAAAATAGAATGAAGATTCCACTCAGTCCAAAACCCATTGTCCAGGCTCTCTAGGTGGGATCCTTGGGCAGATAAAGACCCCACAGAAGATAAGCTCCTCTCTCTGAGCAGCAAGCAGGTTTTTGTTGACATTAATCCTCAGAGGGAGGAGCTCAATTTGCATGTCTTTGCATGGGGAGGTAAAGAGCTGCCTCCCAGTGTGATGAGTCCCCTCCCTGAGCTGTAGAGAGATTTCCCCCAGAATTTCTTCTAAAACTCTGAGAATCCAGATATCATTGGTGAACACTCCATATATATCCACCATCTCTTCAATCTATTCCCATAAACTTTTCTATGTTCTGATATTTTCCGATGTTATCCCAATATCTTTTCTCATTGGAAAGGCACCACAAGTCCTCATCATTTTTGATCCTTACAAGAGACTGAATATACCTTGGGAATTACTGGGGGAACGGGAGATAGGCAAATTTCTCCAATTACTTCTAACCATTTCAGCTTGCTTATAGGGTTATTTTTTTTTTTTTTTGCTCAATATCTTTGAAACTGGATTACATGTGGATTATTTACCTCCACTATTATTCTTTATATCCAAGGTCATACTCTGTGGGCATGAGAGAGGTGACTGTAAAGTTTTGAGTCAGAGCAGAAATCAGCAGACACTGAAAATCAAAGCTGGATTGATAGGTTTTGGTTTAATTGTTGAGACTTATCAAAGGCATAGAGAAATGTTAAGGACAGTCTACAGGAAGCTCCTTCCAGAACAACCAAATCTGCTGCCACCTGCTGTTCTCATTGGAGGCATGAGGGAGAACATTTTGGGTAGTTATATAGACTTTACATGAATACATGTATTCGAATGCTGGCAAAAAATACAAATTATTCTCCAATCAACCTGTGAGATTGAGATAAACTTGAACTGGATCAGCTTGTCTTTTTTGTTTTTCCTTCCTCTGATAGAAGCCTCACATTTCCATTATCCTGTCATCACCACACAATCTATATGAAAAAGCACAGTTCAAAGCAGTTTATCGAATGGAATTTTTCTGTTCTTACAAAATATATCTTGGCCTCCCAAGTCTAAAGAGGTTAACTGACCTTCTATTATCTTCAATCCATCTTTTGAAATCTTTTTCCTTTCACTAACTCCTAGCAAAATAATGCCTGTTATTTTAGTTTAAGAGACTTTTCAGTCTTATGTAAGTTCTTCTCACTCAAATCATTTATATCAGGTCTTACACTTTTCCTTCCTCTCTCTATATGGCTACCAGAGTGGTATCAAGTCATACTACTCATATTTTTAATGGACATTATTTTTCCTGTTTCCTCTAAGATCTAATATAGACCATAATGTTTACTGTCCATTTTTTTTCATAACCTGACCTCAAGACATCTTTGTCATTCCTTTATATACTGAACAACTCACTGAAGTCCACTTAAACTAGCCTCCATCCATTCCTTCCAAATGATACTATTCTCTGATTTCCACGTTCTTTCAATGTCTCTCCTCTATTGCTGGGACACTGCTGCTCCTAATCTACACTTCTATTAATTCTTTTATTCCTTCAAACGTCATCTCAAGTGACTTTCTATGTGATGACTTTTCTACTTTCCCTCCATTGAGAGTACCTGCCATTTAAGAATTATTTTCTACTTATTTTTACATAGTCTATATATTCTGATTTTTGTATATAGTTTCCTAAAAGAGGAATGTAAGCAATTTGAGAGTAGGAATTGTTTCATTTTCTCTTCATATCCTATGTACATATGCTTAATAAATGAGTGTTAATTGAATGACTAATTGATTGAATTCATTGATAGTTCAATATTTGTTAATAAATATGCTCAAGGGATATGTGACCAAGATGGTGAAGAGATGTCAGGCACTGTTTTACGCCCTACTGGTTTTCCCTCAGAATTGACATGTATCAAGTCACTTAAGAGTTGTTGGAACAACAAAATCCCATAGAAAGAGGGGAACATCTCCCAACAAGGTCTGCCTGTGAAGAGTGGAGTGTACTAGTGCAAGGGCAAAGACTAGAGACCCAGTTCACCAGCAGTGCAGCAAGGTGTGGGACTAAACTGAGAAACTCAACTGTGGGAGCAGAAACCTTTGTGGTGTGATCTGTGTGGCCATGGAGTGGTAGAGTTCCAGCTTAATGGGAGATTGCAGGGCAGCTTTGCAGAACACCCATTTGGCCAGCATAGTTGTTCTGGACAGCTCCACTTTGAGAGCCCTTGGTGTTCCCAGAAGAACCCCTGGAGTTTTGCAGGGCAGGTCTGGCATTCCCAGGGCAAATAGCATAGAAACCATCCTAGGTGTTTTCATCTTTTGCAAAGACCCTGTTGGGCTGGCCCAGTAACTGGGTTCCTAGTGGAGAAAGTCCAGATAAAACCCCAGGCATAAGGAGTGGACAGTTGACAAACCCAGCATAGACCATCCAGAGAGAGCCTCTGGAATTTCTTAATGAGTAACCTCCTGGAGTTCCTAATAGCTATAGCCCTAGGCCAGTAAGCAAGCCTATAGGATTCTCAACACCAGCAAACCCTCCCCCCACTATAAGACACTTGGGATACTTGGGATTGGTAACAAATCTTAAATAAATGAGAAAGGTCAGAGGAAAAGCAGGATCTATTGAATGTTACCTAGGAGATAAGGAAAATAGCTCAGAAAAGGATAGAAGGGATGTTATATATGAAACTTCAGAGGAGAATATAAATTGGTCTCTACTCCAGAAAGATTTCTTAGATGTCAGAAAGGATTTTAAAAATAAAATGGAAAAACTGGGAAATCCTTACACATATATCACATATATCTACTCTGAATATCTATGTCATCAGAATACATTAAATAGGATTACTTTCTAAACATTCAAAAAGCAGTCAAGTTCTCCCAGCATCTGGAGTATTACTCCAGAGATTTTATCTGGAAAGGCAAGGCCATTGTCTGACCTGATTCCTAGCATGAGGTCAAATCAGGGAGGGGCTCATTTAGAATTTTTTAAAAAACTTCCAAGGATGTTTCATTAGCTTCTACCCATTCTGAAAATTTGTCAACAAAAATGAAGAGATAATCAAAACCTGTTGCTGGCATTTTCATGCAGGTGCTTTTATTTTCTCTCTTTCTATTGTTTTTGAGATAAGAATTTTTCTGCCAATTTTCCACCATCCTCCTGCTGCTGCCTTCTTCTCCCCATATTCAGCAAAGGAATCTTTTAAGGGGGAACAGACAGGACCTGGTGATTGGGTGGGGGGATGAGGTTTGGGAATTCAGGGGCTGAGATCTCTAAATTTAACAAAACAGTAATAAGTGTAACACATTAAGAACTAGATTTCACAAAATAATCTTTCAATTATTATAGTTATACCTGGACCTACAAATCTATAGCAAGGTCCAACCCATTATTTAAAATTTCAGGAAACCCAGAGGGGCATAAACTTTGATAACTTCCCTCATTAGCATCATTAATTCCAGCTTTGACATCATTACAGTAAAATAGTTTACATTTCCAAAAGCAGATAACATGTTTGATAACACCCTTCAATCTTACTTATTGATAAGTCATCTAATTAGGTATACATTATTTTTAATTTCCTAATCATTTTCCAAAGCCCCTCACATTTACTCAACATAATTGGAAAGGTTATCTAGTAGTTAAGATATAATATAAACATTAAATTCTTAACCTACATGAAATATAACATGCTGGCATTTCATTTTCTTAGAGCGACATAAAACAACACGTTCTCTTAAATTTAACTTTACAATTAAGTAACTTTTAAACACAAACCTCTTTTGAGTTTTTGCTTTATAACTTATTTTATCTCCTCTTCCAGATATACTTCTATTTTCAAAGAAAATAAGATCCTCTATCAATGTTAGTTTTATACAATAATTTCAAAAGTCCAATGTACACTCTTTACCCAAGCTAGTGTTATAGTTATATGTATAATTTCCTCTTTTTAACAGATAATAAATAAGCTATATAGATCTCACATATCAATATTTCCTTTCATAAACACGAGGTGAAAAACAAAACCTTTCACAAATTTTCTGGACCAAAAAGACCTTGAGGACTATAAACCATTGGCAAAGTATTCTCTAGTTTTTTTTTTCTGAATCAATCCTGTCCACCATACCATACTGGGGAATTACTTGCTCTAGCAGAAATTTGCTGACCATGGGGGCAGTTGCCCTTGAAAGAGGGAAGGCTTCTACCCAGAAGGTCAAATGGTCTACTATACCCAACAAATATTTGAGGCAGCCAACAGGAGGCAGCTCAGCAAAATCCATCTGTATGCTCTGAAAGGGTTGAATTCCCAGAGGTCATCACCCTGCCAGCGTTTGGTGCTGGGCAGCCCTATTTGTTCTTCATCAAATGAGACACCCATCTACCAGTTGCTTGGCTATTGTATAGAGGCCAGGAGATACATACTTGGCTAAGACCACATCACACAGATTCTGGACTCCCCAATGACTTCCTTGATGTAAATTTTGCAAGACTTGCCTCATACTTGCTTTGTTCAGCACTTCCCATCCATTGGGCAAGTGCCAGTGTCCCTTGTTGGACTCCTTAGCCCACAGGTCCAACATTTTCTTCTTTTTCTTATCGGTAAAGGATGGTTGGAGAGGTGCATGAAGGAATCTTTGGTATTAGTAATAACATACCTTTCTGTCCCTACAAGCTTTCCTTCCCCAGTTGTCTGAGTCATCTCATCAGCAAGGTGGTTACCCATAGCTTCAAACGAGTTCCCTGACTGATGTCCTTTGACATATACTACTTCAATAACAGGGGGTTTAAGTAAATTATTTAAAACTTCTCTTATTAGTGCATCGTAGGCCAGATCCCCCATATAAAACAATATTACTTAATCATCTTTTTCTTATCTTTGCCTCAGTGTTTTGGAAATTTATCCCAATCTTGCTGCTGGCTGTCTTTGGGTATTTCCTGTTCTTTTGTTGCAACTTTTACTTTAGATTGTTCTTTCCCCATAATTTAGCATGAGGTCTGTCACTGGCCACCTCCGAGTCTGTGGCTCAACAAATTATCCTAGTCTCTCTACTAGGCTCACAGTGGGGGGGTCACCCGTCCACCAGCAGTCACCCTAGAGTATTTGGAGTTCTGAGGAGTCAGCTTACCATTTGGCTCATCAGATTGCTTACCTCTGGGTTATACGCTTTTAAGTTGCCTGACTGCAACTCTACAGGCCAGGTTTCCTTCAGGTAAATTTTTTGGATCCTTTCCTGGTCTTTGCTTCCATTGAGTTACTCTGCTTCAGCTAGTTTGTCTCAGGGAGAGGGAGACTCCCAATCAGCATCAAGGACTGTTAGAGTAAAACTCTCCACAGGTGCCAGCCCTTGAGCTGAGTCAGGGGTCATCTCTCCCTAAATCCACTATACTAAGCCCACAAAAGCTGTATGGGTATTGAAACACTAACCTAAAATGACTACTCAGAGTCCTCTTAAAGTGGCAGCAAAGAGTTAAAATTTAATTTGGTTCTTGTAAGAAGCAGGGAAGCTCTAACTCTCTATGAAATAGAGAGCAGGAAAAGCCAAATTACAGAAGCTGAAGCAGTGTTAAAAACCCCCACAAAAACCACAACCCATTCCACCTCCTCTTTTCTGATGACCCTTACAAAAATTGGTCAAACTTGATGGTCCATAGAGAAGGGGAGTGTACCTAAGCTTTCCCAAGAGGGAAAGTCTTTGTTTACATCTTTAATGGTTAGAGTGACATAATTTTTATAGCCAGAGATGTGGGTTCTCCTGCTCACCTGATTCTTGATAAATAGAAACTGAGGCCTATGGTTTAGATTAATTTAGCACTATGTTTCTGAAAAGTCAGCACTTTGTCCTTCACACATACTTAACATATGGTTCAAATATTTCAATTGTCTCTATGTCTGGATTTTCTTTCCAGTTCTTTCCAAACCTCTGATCTAGACTATACAGCTCACAGTTTCCCTCAATAATATACTGTTCCACCATTCCTTTTCATTAGCTCTTCTTGACTTTAATTCATACCATTCTGAACTAGAGTCGCATAGCTTATACAGCTATATAAAGCACGGATATGATTCCACTTTTCACACTGCATTTTCCATTCCAGGGTTTTAATATTTGACACTTACTGATTATGGTTTCTGAACCCTAGAGAAGGCAAACAATCATTCAAAAATCCCTTAGCCTAATTAGAATATTCTCTGCCCCCCTCTGGGGGGGAGGGTTGATCTTCTATTCTTAAATCCTTACATATCCCATAATTTTCTGTAATAACTAACAAGATCTGAATCTATATTGATAAACTCCTGAAGCTCTAATGATGCCATATCATTCTGGAAATAGATTAATATTTAATTTCCCCTATATGGGCATATCTTGGTAACCACATCATATAATTTAAGATTAAGCTGACTAAATTTATTTTCCCTATTTTCAAATTAAAATTGCATTTCTTTCTATGATTTCTTTATTTAACATATTTGGTAATATTCACAGTCTCTTTTCTGTTTCTTTAACTTCAAAATAAGGTGCCTTTTAACCCTTACTTTACTAATTCTTCCTGAAGTAATTCTCTCTCTCTCTGGAAAGGGGGAGGGAGGGGGAAAACACTCTGGCAGCACAGAATCAAGGAGAATGGGGAAAGAGAAGGCAACATAAACAAGAAATGGGGGTGGTGCTTCTCATAGTAAAATAGCAGGGTGAGTTGTTTGGCTTCAGTCAGTTTAACACCAAAATTCATTCCTTTTATAAATAAAAATAAAAATTCCTCCTGGAAGTGACTCAGGAAACAATGCATGGGTGAGGAGGGAGGGATCATATTACCCATTGTAACACAGGCAGAAAGCAGGCTCAAGGGGAGAGCCAGTGAGGGCATTAGATGCCTAAAAATCTAGATGCCCGAAATTACAAAGAGCAGCAATCTAAATGAGGCAACCCAAGGAAATTTTTAGGGCAACTCTTCTCCCCATTTAACAAATCAATAGAGAAACACAAACACGCAAATAAATAGGCAATCTAAGCACATAAAGACAGATGAGGCACAAGCACAGATTACACAAATGCTACAGAGTTTTCCAAACTGACAATTTCAGCATATATCAACAAACACAGGCTAATGACATAACCTGATATCTCAGGAATGTGATGAGAGGAGTTTTCAGTGTCTTGTCTGACAATCTCTCCCTCCCAAAGGCCAACCAAATGTGTACCTTGCTATTGCAAGGAGCACCCAAAAGAGGGGACCAGGACATCATGTCTGATATGGAATTCCCCTGCAACCAAATGTCCAGACCCAGAACCAGAACAACCTTACCTCCAGAGGTGTAACAAGATCTCTACTTGGGCTGAATGGGGTATTGCTGGTGAGGAGAGGTTCATGCTAAGACTATGTCTACCTAGTTCTGGGTCCCTGAAACATCTTCGGGGGCTGGCTCCCCTAGGAAAGGGAGAGACAGTCCATTCGAACCTAAACTCGAGGCTCCCGTGGTCTCCTGTGGTGACATAAAACACCAAGATCTTGCTGGGGCCTTCAAATACTGAACTCAAAGAGCAAGACAGAACCAAAATTCGATCAGTCTAGAGATCTTTAATTTCCCAGGGACTGCCTGGGGATGAAGAGTACCCAAATCAGACAGTACCTGAGTTTACAGGGGATAGAGTTTTTATAGTGTTTGGGGGTGGGTACTGAGAACAAGAAAGGAAACAGAAGCAAAGGCAGAAGTTAGATATATTGTCTTGTCATTCTACTACAAACATATGTAAACATATTGCTCAGTATAGATAGGGGACTAGACAGAGTGGGAAAGAGTCAAGGTCTCTGTGTTATGTCTGAAAATGTTTCCTGAGACAGAGGAAGTCACATATTCCTGGACTTCCCACAGGTTTGAGGGAGTGAAATTTACTATCTTATGGTTCCAGCTGCATCTGGAGAAGGGAGGCAGTCCTGGGATAAAGCAGGAATTTTACAGATTCAGCAAAATAATTAGATTAACAAGGATGCTTTATGGTATATCTGTGACCTCCAGAGTCAAGTATTTGAGTCCTGTCAGATTATTTTCAGACCCAAAGACACCTAGCCAAAGTTATATTTCTGAGGAGTTTCTCGGGGCCCAGAAAGGTGTCAAGGACTCCTATACAGGTATTGCACAAATATTGATACTGTACTTCAATATGACTAAAGATACTTTAAAATTTTCCCATGTGAACTTGTGTTTTCTAAGGACATACCTAAGTACTCATTTATTAACATTTTCACAATTTATATAATCTTCATCAACACAGAGAGAATTTTTTCCATTTACTTCTTCAGTTCATTTTGCAGATGATGAAACTAATGCAATCAGGCTTAAGTGACTTGCCCAAGTTCAGAAAGCTAATATGATTTTGAGTCCAGATTGGAACTTAAAATGATGTGTTCTACTGACTCCAGACCTGCCGTTGTATTTATTTGGCTACCTAGCTGCCCTTAGTACATAATACTCAGTAGTAAATGACTATAATAATCTAGTGTGTGATAAACCCAAAGACACCAGGTTTTGGGACAAGAATGTACAATTTGAATTCTGAATTGTTGAATTTTAAAATTTTCTCCCAATCTTGCTTCCTTTTCCACCCCCCCCCACAGAAGGCAACCTGATAATCTTTACATTGTTTCCATGCTATATATTGATCAACATTGAATGGGTTGAGAGAGAAAATATATATATATATATATATATATATATATACATATATATATATAAAATATATGTTATATATATATATATATTTACTTAAGATTAAGAATAAAATATAAGAGATAGCAAAATTATATAATAAGATCTTTGAAAAAAAATTAAAGGTCTTTGGTCTTTGTTCAAACTCCACACTTCCCTCTTTGGATACTGATGGTATTCTCTATCACAAATACCCTACAATTGTCCCTGATTGTTGCACTGATGAAATGAGCAAGTCTAGTAAGATTGGTCATAACCCCTATGTTGTTGATAGGGTGTACAATGTTCTCCTGGTTCCACTCATCTTGCTCAGCATCAGTTCATGCTAATCCTTCCTGGCTTTTCTGAATTCCCATCCCTCCTGGTAAGAATCTACAATTTGATAAAAACTGCTGGGAAAACTGGAAATAACAGCTTGGCAGAAGAATGGTAGCCCAACATTTCACATTGTATTGCCATGATAAGCTCAAAATGGATACAAGATTTAGAAATGTCATGGGCAAATTAGGAATCAAAGATAGTTTAACTGGTAAATATGTGAATAAGAGAAAATTTGTGATCAAAAAAGGATAAAAAGTATTATAAAACAAAAAATGAATGATTTTCATACTAATATCTTAAGAGTTTTTGCTCCACTGAAGCTATTATAGCCAACATTAAAAAGAAAGCAAAAGTTTAGAAAATATTTTTACAAGTGTTGTTGATAAAGAAACAACAGTTCTTAAGTGTCTGAGGTTGAATTTGAACTCATGTCCCCTGACTCCAGGACAGGTACTCTATGCACTGTGACACCTAGCTGCCCTTAGAGCACATAATAAATTGTTTAAACTGTAGAGAACTTAATCTATATGAATGCTAATGGCTCTTTAAACCAGTGTTATGGAGAGGTCAAGTTTATGCTGAATTATCACATCAAGGATCAGAGGGACAGTCAAAGCAAGAGGTTCATTTATTTAGTGAGAAGAATATGATTGATCATAATATGAGTATATATAATATGGTTGAGAACAAGCTTCATATTCCCTGTGGTTATAATATCCAGTTATTCTCATGTATTTGAATATTTCAACATCTGCAGGTGTGTACCTATATAAATACTCATTACAGAACCAGAAAGGTCATATATCAAATATGTAAATATGGGTTACAAATGTGTTTGCATATGTATTTATACATGTATACATATATATATATATTTTTTTATTTATACAATATAATCAAAATATACTTAAGGCTAGATGCATTTCCCTGTGCAGAATGGGGGAAAAAGGCTATAGAATGTCCACCTGAACTCAGTGGACATGAGAAATTAGTAAATATTATACAGGTTTCCTTTTTCACAGAAGAAGTTAACAATGGAGTGGCACAACCACCAGTCAATCTGGAGACTATCTGATGCTCAGGGCTGTTTGAAATAGTATTTATCATCTGTGAAATAAATCTTATCTAAACTCAGTATTGTGCATGGCAACTCAGGTGTGCATTTGAACATTGATTGAGAGCCAGGTTGAAGAAATATCCCATGAACACTTAGATGTCACGAAAGCACAAACACTTAATGTTGTGAAAACAAGCTCTTGACTTTATTGTTGAATATCCAGACTTTTCAAACAAATCTTATCCTGGACATGACAAGTCATATGGAACCCAGCTGCATGGATTCCTTGATTAAATTTATGATATTTATCTCCATATATTTAACTCTATCAGGAAAATTACACACTCATAACAAAAATAGAATGATTATAAATTCCTCTTTGTGGGCGGTGACAGGCAACTGAGAGTGGAAATCATTCATGCTTAAAATCCCAAGCATGTAAAATTAAACAAGGAGTAGAAAAATTTTTTTTTACCTTCTGTACTTTCTATAAACAGAACTCCTAACATTTCTAAGGTCCTAAATGCTCCCATGCTATACATATTTGGATGAGTTGAATGATTAGTTTTACTTAATTTAATACATGCTTCAACAGTATACCTTTTACAAAACCATATAGGTGTCATTTTATTAAACCAGAAAATTTATACCTAAATTCTCTTCTCAGCATCTCTTTGATATTTCCAGTAGTAACTTTGTTATATCCCAAACAATCTGCAACTTCTCTTATTAGTACAACTTCAACCATTCTTTCTCCCCATTGTATAGCATTTTCCCACAGAGGGTTTTGAACATAAGTCCAATATTCAGTCCCCTTTGCAGTCCCCAAATTGTTAATGATTAATGTAAGCATTACCAATTGTCCTATTAGTCCATGTCATAGTCTCCTTTTGTGTGGTCTGTCCTTCCTTTTCCTCTTACCTTTTCTTTTTCAATTTCTTAAGTGTAAGTTATTCACTTTCTGTATTACTTGATTCAACTAGTCTAAACAGTCTGATGCTCTTTTCTGGTATCCAGACAGTTTCTCCATCTGTGGACAGAACAGAAGCATAACCTTGACCCCATGTTAATAATTGATTAGATCCTTTCTTTGTCCATCTTTAGGGTTCTTCCACATGACCATGCCCTTCTCTTCATGTTGCATATCCTTATTAAAAAATCTTTCTGAAGATGTTGTTTATCATTCAATGTTAGAAAATTCATGGCATATAATGAAAGATTTATTGTCCTCTTTTGTTTCCTTTTTTGTCCCTATATATTCCCCCTTATTTGTGTTTTCAGAAATCTCTTAAGATCTTTATGTTTCCTTTCTACTAAAGTTTGACCAGAGGGGTTATAGGGAATGCCTGTAATACATTTTATGTTGTAATATAGACAGAATTATTTAAATGCAATAGAAGTATAACCAGGGCCATTATTTGTTTTTATGGATTTTGGTATCACTGCAATAGCAAAACAATGTATTAAGTGATCAGTCACATCTTGAGTAACCTCTAAACTTTGTGCTGTTGCCATTGTATATGAACATGTATCTATGATAACATGAATAAATTTCATTTTTCCAAAAGATGCATAATGAGTCATATCTGTTTGCCACAACTCATTAGGAACCTAGCTTCTAGGATTCTCAGAATAATTTTTTTTGGGGGGTGGATAAATAGGGAAAGCATTGTTGACAGGATTTTACTATATTTAGCTTACTCTCTGGTGATTTTAAATTCTTTCCCTAGTAAAGGAGAATTCTGATGAAATTCTTTGTGAGACAGCCTAGTATGCTCTTCTACTAAGTTTATAAGGAATAAAAGGGTTAATTGATCAGCCCTAGCATTACCTGCATATATAGGCCCAGGAAATCCAGTGTGGGAATATATATGTTCAATAAAAAAAGAATTGTGTCTATTTCTTATAACCTTGTAATTCTTTGAAGAGTTGAAATAATTCTTCATCAGTGCTATGCTTAATATAGGCTATTTTATGTGTCTGACCACATGATTAACTATACTTACTATCTGTAAAAGTGTTAAGGGTTTGTGGCTTCTCTTTTAATACCATTGATATAGCATATAATTCATTCTTTTACGTTGATGTAAAAAGAGTTTATAATTTCTTTTCTATTATTGCTTTTATACTTGGACCTACAAGTCAAAAATAAGGTCTATTGCATTGCTTAAAAATTATATGGAACCTAGATGGTCAAAAGTTCTGATATTTTCCCTCATTGCCTCTACAAAGCAATCAATCATTAATTCCAGGATTTGACATCATTACAGTAAAATAGATTATATTGACAAAACAAGATCACATAACTTTTCACCATCTTGCTTATCAGTATTATGGAACCATGGGTTACATAATTTTTATTTATTTAACTAATTATTTATTTAACTATGGGTTACATCATTTTTCAAAGTCCCTCACATTTATTCAATATTATTAGAAATAATTGCAGTTAAGATATACTTCCCAATCTCTTATACATTCTTCTACTGAGTTTAACATTTGCCTTTTTAAAAATTGAACATAAAATTCTTAACCTACATGAAACAAAAATTTCCATGCTGGCATCTCATTATCTTTAAGTTAACCTTATAACTGAATATCTGTTTTACTCATTTTTTTTTCATATCTATTTTTATAAGCTTGTTTTCCTCTTGTTCAATACATTCCTATTTCCAAAAAGCAAATAAGATTCTCCATGAATTTATATATATATATATATATACACACACACACACACACACACACACACACACACACACACACACACATGTATATATAGTAATTTCAAAAATCCAATGTATACCTTTTACCAATGCCAGTGTTACAGGATACATATATAATTTCTTTTTTCTTAAATACCACATATTAAGTAAACTACTTTGTTCTTACATATAAATATTCCCTTTAATAAAAACTATGTGGGAAAACACAGCATTACACAAATTCTGTGGGTCAAAAAGACCTTTAGAGATATTGGCAAGTTATTCCCTAATTTTCTTATTTCTTTTCTTTTCTTATTTCTAATTTATTATAATTTCTAATAATGTTCTTATAAGAAATCTTTACAAATGTGATGGATAACACTTCAATTCATCCATTATTATTGTAACACAATTTTAAATTTTCATAAGACTTATTTAAATCTGTTCTTATACAAAATTTACTATTTATACAAAATTATACATTTCAATTTAAAGTATATTCCCTTTACTCACTGGAACTTTGTAATATAAAAAAAAATTCTCAGAATCAGATGTTTCTTAAAATCCCTTTTTATGATTACAAGATTTTCTTTATAGTTCTGACATTAATCTTTTAAGTTCCAAAACTCACATTCAAAATACCTTAAATTATTTTCCTTTTCAAAATATAAAAAGCTTGCAAATTCTTCTTATCTGTATCAGTGCTATTCTAACTTCTCAGTGCTCTAACTTAAAAGAGCTTTCTTTCCTCATTAATGAAATGATGTCAAGGTAGTATGTACTAATTCTTTACCTTTACTCTTTGTCTTTCCTTGCTCACCCTAAATTTTCAAATGCATGAACTACACCCCAAGCATATTTTGTATCTGTATAAATATTATCTCCCCCTTTTTTCATTTTTAAAGCCTGATTAAGAGCATATAACTCAAAAGTTTTGGCAGACTCCCAGCCTCTATCAAGGCCATTCTTGCCCTATTTTAGCATATCCATTAGTTCTTTTTCTTCCTATAACTCTGGAGGAACCATAAAAAATTTATAGTCAAAAACCCTTTTGTAACATGCTAATTAAAACTAGTCAAAAAATAATTATAGGACTATTTCAATTTCTTCTCGGTCCCTTATTTGTCAAATCAGTAAATAAAACCCTGTTAGTCATTCAGACCAGAAAAGAAACAATAGAAAATAAGAGAAAATAATAAAACCCTTTCTACCCCAAAACAACATGATTTTCAGGAAAAATCTCCTTTTTTGGTGCCAAATCATGAGGTTTTTTGGGGAAAAAAGAATATCCAGTTTTGAAAAGAGAGAATGGAAAGAAAGTTGGTCAATCAGAACACAGACATGACAGCATGGTTGACTATGCAGAGACAGCTGAGAGCTTCCCTCTCCATGTAATTTAACAAACACACATAAAATACATAAACAGGGAACATTCCATTTTTCACAATACATTTTTCAATTCAAAGGCTTTAATATTTAACACTTCTTGATTTTAACTATAAATAACTATAACTATAACTTTTGAGAAAGTAAGCAGTCACTCAAAAATTCCTAAGCTTTATTGAAATATCCTCTGCTCACATTCAGTTTAGAGTAAACCAAATAAATTCTTTTTAGGGGACAGTCCTAAATCTTCTTGGGGGGGGCGGGTCTTCTGTTGGGACAATCCTTAATTGTCCCATTATTTTCTGTAAATCAAATTATGTACTTTAGGATTAACCTGATTCTATTGTCTTTCTGGAATTTACTTCCTCAAAGCTTTCTCAATGTCAAATAGCATTTCTTCTGTGATTGTTCATTTAACACATATCTTTCTCATCTGCGCATACTTGCTGTCTTTTCTTTGTTTCTATAACTTCAATTAAATTCCCTTTTTAACATTTGTTTTCATTTAATTTTATTATTATTATCATTATTGTTGTTTTTAATCAAGTCTTCATGAAACATTTCATTCTCTCTTAGCTAGTCCTTTATCTTAATTCCTCTTTCTGCTAACTTCAAGGTTGAGATAAACTAGCCAGTAACAAGCAAGCTGTCTGATCTCTCACACTCCTTCAAACTGTCTATAGTAACCTAGTAAGAAACCATGCAAAATCTTCATCAGCTTTGTTTGTTTTATTTTTTGTAAATGAAGTATTGCCTCTTTCCTTTTCAGGCAATTTCAGCCATGCCTGTTTTGCAGCAATGGATATTTGTTGATATGTTTGTAAGGTATACCCAGTTTGTTTAATTATTCCTTCCCATGGACCAATACCAGTAAGCATTTCAAATGTTATTCTAAACCCTGATGCTTCCTTTCTTCTAGCTTGACTAGTAGAATTCTCAAAAAATTCAGTTTTCCATATTAAATAATCTTCTGGAATGAGAGCAATTATTGCTATCATAGTATAATCTTTCAGGGCTAGTATTTATCTGGCTAATGTTTTTATCATTGTTAAAACATATGGGCTAGTATTGCCATATGTGCATGTTGCTGATTTTAATTCCTTAAATGTTTTAAAATCTAGATTATCATATTCTCTCACAATATTTCTTGAATTATCTGGATCAGGTCTCTCAAATATGGGGAATGAGAACAATAACTCTTTCATGTCCCATGGAATCTCCTCTCCTTTATCCACTGCTCCTTATCTTTGTTAGTGTTTTCTTCTTTGGAGCATAAAGGAGCTGGTGAGTTGGTAATGATAGGAGGAGGTGGAGTTGGAGGCAAAGGACAACATTCTTCTTCCTCCTTTTCTTTTTTACTCTTAACTTCCTGCTGAATAGTTTGAATATCTACATCAACTTTTAATATCTTGGAGTCCAAGGAACATCTCCAGGTGGAGTCATACAAATTTTTAAAATATTCCACAATGAAAAGACTCCTATAGGAAATGCTTCCTGACCTTCCTGTCTAAAATGCTCACTAATCTGTCTTTCCAGTCTCCTATTTTTCAGTATATAGTACTCCTTCTTCTGGATAACTTCATTTGTACACATTCAATAAATTTTTCCAGTTGTTTGGTTGATATTAACAAGCCTCTTTCTTTGACTATCTACTTTAACACTCTCAAATGATGTCCTCTATCTTTAGATTGTCCCTGTCCTATATCAATGCTTGCTGTTTCAAACCTGGTGAAAAAATTTATATATATATTTATATATATGTGTATGTATATCCTCAATACCTGCTGTCATGTAGTGTGCTCTGTGACCCACAGGATGTCCAGACAGTGTCTTTCCTTTCAAGAATAATTCCCCTCCAGGTCATTCCCTGATCAGGCACCAGTTCCCACAAACACTTATATGTCATGAAAGGCACCAACACTTAATGTCGTGAAAGCAATCTCTTGATTTTATTGTTGAATATCCAGACTTTTATAACAAAATTTATCCCAGACATGGCAAGTCAGCTGGGATCTAGCTGCATGGCTTCCCTAAATTATGATACTTATCCTTGAAGTCTATATACTTCTTTACCTGAAAAATTCCCACACAACTGTAGCTACACAGATGTTTTCAGTCAGGGTTCACTGGTGAGCCAACCAAAATGTTAAGGAGCAAGAATACATGCATATCTCTGGTGACAAAGGTAAATAACTCCTAGGGGCTGGGCCTCCACAATGCAAAAATGCCTACAACTGCTGAAATGAGTCTTGACCAACTCAAAGAAAAAAACACAGATATTTTGCTTTCTAGCTTTCTAAGTTATCTAAAGAGCAGTAACACTTCTGCTCTCTGATTTATTGTATTTATTGTATCTTCTCCCTAGACCCTCACTTACTGCCTGATTGTACAATTCCTGAAGTCACACTTAACAATAAATATTCTAAAACTTCTAAATGTATATGCATATATGTATATACATACAGATACACATACATATATATTTATATCCATACCTCACCATGCCTGAACTCCCCTTTATGCAAATGAGAGCATTATCTCACAGCTTAAGCTTGCAAACTTCTTTTTCTCAAGCAATAAATGCAGTTATAATCTTTGTAAAAGATTATAAAAGGTGATTAGACTCTGGCTCATTCCAGATCCCTTTTTTGGACCTAGAATATCTTCCATTTTAGCAGTTCTGAGGAGTTATTTGTGTAGTATAGTTTCGAATTTGTCATGTGACTTTGAATCTCATGATTAACAACCATGTATAAAACATGCAAAGTATTTTAATTACATAAATATTTCACTTTCCAACTATATATAACAGCAATTGCTATCAATCATTTTCACAAGGTTTTGAATTTTACCATACTTTCCCCCTCCCTTCTTTCCCTCCCCTGTCTCACCAAGTAAAGTCAATTTGATATAGTCTTTACATTTGTTTCCATGATATGTACAAATCAAAATTTAATATGCTGAGAGAAAAAACAACTCCATAAGGAAGAAAGAAAGCATTAGATACTAAAATTATGTAGAACATAAGACAACTTTTTTAAGAATTGAAAATATTATTCTTTGGCTTTCATTTAAACTCCATAGGTACTTCTCTGGATTCAGACGATATTCTCAATCACAGATACCCTAAAAATTTTCCCTGATCATCACATCATGTTGTTGTTAAGGTGTTCCGGTTCTGCTCATTTTTTATTGTACTTTGGGCATAATTCCAAATTGTTCTCCAGAAAGAATGGATCAGTTCATACCTCCATCAATAGTGCACTAGTGTACCAGATTTCCCATATATCCTCCAACACTGCATTATCCTTTCTGGTCATATTGGACAATCTAAGTGGTGTGAGGTGCTACCTCAGAGACTTTGCATTTCTATAATCACTAATTATTTAGAGCAATTTTCATGTGACTATAGATAGTTAAGATTGTCTTGTCTGAAATTGCTTTTGCATGTCCCTTGACCATTTATCAATGGGGGAATGGCTTTTTTTAAAAATAAATTTCACTCAGTTCTCTCTCTATATTTTAGAAATGAGTCCTTAGTCAGAAATGCTAGCTGTAAAAATTTTACCTACTTTACCACATTTCTTTTGATCTTTGCTAGTGCAGTTTTGTTTGTACAAAAGCTTTTTATTTTAAAGTAATCAAGGTTATCCAGCTTATTTCTTATAATATTCTCCATCTCTTCCTTGGCCATAAACTGTTCCCCTTCCTATAGATCTGACAGCTAAACTATTTCTTGTTCTCCTAATTTAATTATGATATCACCTTTCATTTTTAAATCCTACACTCATTTTCATCTTTTCTTGGTACAGGGTGTGAGATGTTGGTCTAATCCTTGTTTCTGTCATAATATCTTCCAGTTTTCCTGGCAGTTTTTATGAAAGAGTGAATTCTTATCCCAGAAGCTGAAATCTTTGGGTTTATCAAACAGCAGATTACTATAATCATTTCTTGCTATCTCATTTCCACCTAATCTAGTTCACTCACCACTATTTCTTAGCCAATAGCAGACAGTTTTGATGACTGATGTTTTACAATATAATTTTAGATCTGGTAAAGCTAAGTTGCCTTCTTTTGCATTTTTTTCATTAAATCTCTTGATATTCTTGAATTTTTTTTCACCATAGGAAATTAGTAACAATTTTTTTTCTAGTTCATGAAAATAAGTTTTTGGAAGTTTGATTGGTATGGCACTAGATTAATAGCTTAATTTAAGCAGAATTGTCATTTTAATTATATTAGCTTGGTCTATCCAAGAGCTGTTGATATTTTTCCACTTATTTATTTTATTTGTGTGAAAAGTGTTTGATATTTTTTTCATAGAGTTTCTGAGTCTACCTTTAGCTTTTATCAAGAGATACAGACCTTGTGGAGGGACAGAGGTAAACATTCTGAACTTACAAAATCAAGTAGAAGTTGATAAAGAATAAGAAATGTTAAATACTAGATTAGACACTAGATGATAAGCAAAATAATTTTAAAAACTGAGATCTTCTCTGTTAACTCCCTCTTCTCTTATTCAATTCATATCACTTATCTGCCATCTATCTCCTCCTTACACCTATATTACATATTCAGGGTTTTTTTTCTCAGTCCTCATTTTCCTTGACTTGACAGCTGCTCTGACACTGTTAACTACTCTTTATTCCTTGAAATTCTCTTCTTTCTAGGTTTTTGGGACACTGCTCTTTTGATACTTGCCCTATCTATCTGAGTTATTTTTGTCTCCCTCAATCCTCATGACAAAGGTCCTCTCATTACATATATTATACAGAGTTCTCACCTGTACCCTTCTCTCATGTTCTCTACAATGTTCTATGTTCTCAACAGCTCTTACTGGTATAATAGTTGTCTTTTAGTCATGTCTGACTCATCATGACACCAATGTATAATAGGGTCATCTATCTTTTACTATTTTTCTTTTTTATTGATATTTTATTTTATTTTTTCCAATTACATGCTATGGAAGTTTTTCAATATTCATACACTTGTATATTAATAATTTACACATTTTTCTATCTCCCTCTACTTGTCAGTTGATTAGTGTGGTAAAACTTGTACATGTACCTGGTGTTTAGCATATTTACATATTTGTTATTTTGTGTTTAAGGAATTAGGTAGGATTAAGGGAAAAGAAAGAAAACCATGGGATAGGAAGGAAAATCATGAAAAGTTATAAAAAAGTAAAGACAATATCCATTCACATCCTGTGGGGTTCTTTTTGTTCTTGTTTGTTCTATCCTATGAACAGGTTTTGTCCATAACAGGTTTCCCAGGGTTGTCTTAAATCTCTGAACTGCTGAGAGGATGCATCCATCATATTTGATCAATACACAGTATTATCTTGGTTCAGCTTCCTTTGCTCAGCATCACTTCGTGTAATTCTTTACATGCTTCTCCAATGTCCAATCATTCATGGGTTCTGAGAAAACACTAGTACTCCATAACATTCATATACCAAAATTTGTTCAACCATTCTCTAATTGACAGATATCCAATCATGGTGGATGGTGCCTTTTAGATTAGACACTAGATGATCAACAAAAAAAAATTTAAAAAACTGAGATCTTCTCTGTTAGCTTCCTCTTCTCCTCTTATGTGCCTTTTAAGAAGATGTAGTTTCCTTTCTTATTCCTTTGATTGAGATCTGTTTTTGCTTTGCTTCATGGTTGGTTGTCCTATAACATTGCTGTTATTTTCTACATCTCATTACAAAGGGGGAATGGCCCAGTCAATCACAAGGCTGGAAGAGTTTTTCTAATCCCATTCCAGGGATACCAAACCCCAAACCAGTTCTCAATATATATATTCCTTTCTTCCTTTCAACCTTAATTTTAAAAATATGTATATATACATGTATACACACACACACACACACAGAAACATACACGTATATGCATATATGTATGTATATATATTGACAGAGGACACAGGTATGAGTAGAATATGAAGGGTTGATATGTAAAAATTAAGGGGTGGGAAAGGAACGTACTGGGAGAAAAGGAAAGGGGAAGGTAGGATGGGGTAAATTATGTCACATAAATGAGACACTAAAACGTTTTTACAATGGAGTTCAAGAGAGGGCAGAATTGACTCAAACAGGGAATAACATATACACTCAGTTGAGTTTGGAAATCTAGCTTATTCTGCAGCAAAGTAGGAGTATGGGATTAAAGAAAGGTGGGGGTGTGTGATGGAAGGAGGATGGTTTGGAAAGGGTAGTTAGAAGCCAAACACATTTCAGAAGTGACAGTAAAGAGAAAAAAAGAGTAGAGCAAATAGGGGCAGGAGGAAGAAAAGGATGAAGGGAAATAAAGTTAGCAATAGTAACTGTGAAAAAAATTTTGAAGAAAGTTTTTATGATAAAAACCTGTTTTCTCAAAGTTATAGAAATCTGAGTCAAATTTATAAAAATAAACCATTTCAAAATTATAAATGATGAAAAGATTTGTACAGTTTTCAGATGTGAATATAGATGCTTTTTAAAAAATAAATTGTTGTAAATCCCTAAATTAAAACAATTCTTGAGGTGCTATCTCATACCTATTAGATTGGTTTCTAGAACAGAAAGGGAAAATGACAAATATTGGTGGGGATGTAGGAAAATTAGATATTAGTGCATTGTTGGTGGATTTGTAAACTGATTCAACCATTTGGATATAGAACAATTTGAATCTATGACCAAAGGGCTATACAATCATACCATATTCCCAGAGAGATGAAAAACAACAAAGGAAAGGCCATATATGTATAAGGATATTTATAGTAGCTATTTTTCTTCTAGCAAGGATTTAGACATTAAGGGGATGTCCATTAGTTGGGGAATGACTGAACAATTTGTAGTATGTGATTTTGATGCTTCCAGAGTAGGATGTTCTCAGAAAAACCTAGAAAGATTAGATGAGTTTAAACAAATAAAAAAGTACTGTGTAAAAAATAACAGCAATGTTGTAGGACAATCAACCATGAATGACTTGGCTTCTGTCATGATACAGTGATTCAAGACAACTCTGTAGGATTTGTGATGAAGAATGCTATCCATCCCCAATGTTACAAATGAATGAAAGGAAAAACCTGCTAGAGTGATAGAAAATTGTACATTTTATTCATGAATCTTGCAAGATACAACTTACAAGATAAGGGTACCTCACTCCTAGGCGTGAGGCATGAATTAGTTTTCAAAGTCAGGTAATTTATCGTCTTCATAAACTCTTTTCCCTCCCTCTTGGATGTTCATAGGCTCTCAGAGTTTGAGTTACAATCTAAGAGGTCCAGCCATTCCATGACATGCTCCTAATTTGATCCCCCCCCACATCATACCACGCATGATATGCTAAAGATCCCCAATCCTCATAAGGGGTGTGTGGGTTAATATTTAATTACCTAATTGTGCAAACTCAGTAGCATTAGGTCAAGATCCCTAGGTCACCCTTGACCGGTTGAGAACTGGCTTGGGGTTTGGTATCCCTGGAATGGGATTAGGAGAACTCTTCCAGCCTTGTGATTGACTGGGCCATTACCCCTTTGTAATGAATTCCCTAAGGACTTCCCTCCACACCCTGTGAAGACCAACATCCTACATTTCTCACAACTCCCTCCCCCCTTTCTTTTTAATAACAACTTGGTCTTCACACTTCACCATCTGTGTCTTCCTTGAATTAATTCACAATCCTCATCCTTGATAGGACTACTGACTTTCCCTATCAATATCTCTACCTCTTCCTTATTAGAGCCATACACCAGTCCTAAGTTGCTGATAAAAATCTTGTACTATTTGAGTTATTAACTGGATCATACATGGGAGACACACATGGCTTATAGGATTTTCCCACTTAGGGCCAATAGTAAGATACCCAGCAACTGTTTCCACCATGAACCAGTAAACCAATTCATCCAAGTGGTACTAAATGGGCTTGTCCAGGTTTGAACTGGAACATGAGCCAACTTTCTAATATCCCTAGTTAACTTCTTTATCACCTGCCCATTGGCATCTATCTTTAGGCAGCAGCTTGACAAGTTCAGTATACCACAGCCTCCTCCTTCCTTGGCCAATAGGTAGTCTAGTACCAAGCTATGTTGAATACTCGCCTCTCTTGTTTGGTCAGCCAGCAAGTCCAAGGCCCTAGCTGTGTAATTGGCAATTATTTCAACTATAGCTTGGAATCTTATTAACCTATTCAGGATATAAATTGGGATTCCATAGCCCCGACTCCAATCCTGTGCCCAGGTAGTAGGCCCTTAAGTCTAGATAACTCTCTGACCAACTTTTTGGACAACTGGGTCTAGGCAGTAGTCCTACAAATTCAATAGTGTCCCTCTAGTGCTAGTTGGTCTTCCAGGAATAGTTTCCAACAGACAGATAATACTGTTCCTCCTCTTTACTTCCAAGGGGCCCTATTAAATAGGCCATATAAATCATGATAATAGGTACATATCCAAAGTTGCTGTACCTCCTTCCACTGGAAGTTTTTATACCAATATCTTTAGAAATGTCTTCCTGGCTCCAAAATCCAAAATAAATTCCTGACTTTGTGCCATTGGATCAACCCTAAGAATAGCTAATATACCTAGTGATGTTCCTTAAATTATCTTTCTTGCAAATGGCCATTTCAGCATTCCTTGCAAGTCCATACTGACTCATAATCAGTTTCCCTTAACAAATGCCCCATTTTGCACATCTTTACAAGGGATCCAGGTACCATCATTAATCTCATAGGAGTCTGAAGCCACCTATCTCTAAGTTGTACAGTTCTGAATATATGTGCCCTGCTTCTGGACATGTCCAGACATTTGCTACTCCCCAGGCAAATATCCTGGCCAGTCAGTTATAAACAATAGTCCCCCTGCACTGACTCAGTCACATGCCACCAGTGTCTCTCTTATCTGGATCAGAATTTTGTGCCCATCCACCTCTAACCAAGGACTGAGAATCTAGGCCAGACCCAGGGGGTACCCAAGGCCAATTCTCAAACTGCTGTGAACTATGGCAAGTCCACCAGCCACACCAAAAGACTGGGCATTGAATTCTGCCAGCTAGACTCCTTCCACCTTTACTAACACCCTGTTGTTTAAATCAGATATAAGACTCACTCTCTAGATAGGCCATACATGTAGATATAATAATGCCACCCAATAATCTCCCTCTTTCTCTCTCAATGGAGAACATTTTCACCCTGCCTCCCCTCCTCCTTTCCATAAGGAGAAGGGCATAAGTAGGGGTGTCACACTTAACAGAGTCAAAGGGAAGTTACAGATAAACAATGTACACATAGGTGAGAAATGGTGGAGATAACTGGCCCAGTGTCTCTCCTCTCTTCTCTTCTCTTCTCCCTTGGAGGCATCCATTGTCCTTAAGCAGCTTCTGAATCTGTTCCAAAAAGTCATCTCCAGCTCAGATGACTAGTTGAGACGTTGTTTTCTGGTAGAGAAACTGCTTAACATCTTATTCAGACCAAAACACATGCTTGCATCACTAAACAATGAGATTCTGAAGCTTATTACAATTTACATTTTGCCTTATTGCCATATTGACACAAATAGTTCACTTTGAACACAAACTTCCATTAGTATTTTATTACATGAGCAAACTCACAAACTTGAATCAATGTGATCATTCTCATTGGGAGTTTGCTCCATACACATACATTCAAAGTCATCTTTATTCCAAGAGTATCCAGCATATGGCTTAAAATAAAACAATTTTAGCCTTTGCTCTCATTACAGTAATGACTCAACCATGACTTAACCAAAATGATATTTTTCTCCAAATATTCCCATATTTTCCTTTTCCTGGTGTACTAAGCTAACTCATACTCCTTTCCTTAAACTAGAACTTGAAACTGTAATTATCCTAGAAATTTCCCATTCTTCTTACCTAAATATCCCCTCTAACACAAAAACTAAGGAAACTTAATTCCTATCTTAGCATGTAGCTGATAGCAGGTGTCAGAGCCAGACACCTAACCCATCTTTGGCTATTACATCTAATTTACCTAAAACTTTCCAGGATATTAAAGGAAATTTATTTTATGAGTATTGAATGCCAGTGTCCAGGCAGAGGTCACATGGGTAAGTCAAATGTCTTAGGCCAGATTTCTTCTTCCAGGTGAGATGTTATCCAAATTTCATTTTTGGGAAATCAAGTCAAAGGGGTCCAACCTCAGCCATACTGAGAAGCCGCCCCTTTGGCACCTGACATCCTTGGCCCATTGGCTTCCTTGGCTCCAAGAACATGACATTTACCCAGTAGCATTTCCTTTTGTTGACCACCCTGATATTTGACATAAGAGAAAATCAACTAAAAGTCCCATGATCTAAAACGATTGTTTTAATTAGTTAGAACTTCCAGTGAATTCACTAAATTCCAATTATAATCTTAATAGAATCCCAATTAATGAAACCCCCACCTAAAGCTCGATTATCCTTGCTGGGTCTTTGCCTAAAACCTGATATTCTAACTATGACTGGCCCTATAGGCTTGTAGGCTTGTCTACTACCTCTTTTTTTTTTTTTCTTAGGCAAAAATTCCTTTAGTAGTTGGACACTTGAATCAGGACAATGCAGAGATACTAGATGGAAGGAAACAATGGTTACATTTTTAATGTACTTAAAATTCATCTTCCATTTAATCTTCATGATAATCCTGTGACATATGCAGGCCATTTTTATACTTTAATATTTCCAATCTGGTGACAAGCCTCTCTGATTAAACTAGGTTGGTCCTCAAATAATAAAGATGCATATGGGAACCAGGAGCTTTCTCAGACCACCAGATCTTAGAATAAAAATTTAAAGGAGGTTAACATTTTTTCTGCTTGTAAGAGGTGAGAAGCCAAGGTAGAAAAGACTTACTTAAGCTAGTAAATGATTTAAACTCAGATCTTCTAAACTCCAAAGATAAATAAACCTTCAAAAGATCAGAGAAAAAAAAGGTGACAAACAAGTAGATTCCATTATTCCGAAAGCCCCAGGTCCTACTTATCCAATTCTAAAACCAGCTCACTGTAGCAGAATTCAGAATTCTCTTTTGTTCACAAGAATATCCTAATTGTCAAACATCTTTCTGAAATTCAGGTATAAATTTAAGAGAACTCTTGTGCTGTCAATCACATAGCATGCCTTGTTTTCAGAGGCACACATTTCCTCCAAATTTTGTGTCATTTGCTCTTTCTGGGGCTGTTTTTCTATCTGTAAAATAAGGGAGCTAGAAACTAAAAAAAATCCCCTCAATTTAAATCCTTGATTGCACCCTAAAACAACTATGAACCTCAAACTCAACAGTATCTCAGATTCACCCCTTTTGAAAACCAGGATATTTGCTTATCTCCATTCAATCCTGTAGGATCTTTCCTATGCTCCCAATAATCCTATATTTCAGAGACCAGTTAGAATCACAACTCTCCATCCTTTCAATTGTTAGAATTTTATGAGAGAATCCCCAACTAGATTTTAAGCTCCTTGGGGACAGGAATCATCCATCATTGCATTTTTATTTGGAGGTTAGGACAGTGCTTTACGCACTTGTAGACATTTACAGGATTAGAGTTGAAAAGACTCAGAGGTCACTGAGTGTCCCCTTCATTTTACATGTGAGGAAATTGGTGCCAAAAGAGGAAGGTTCTGCCCAAAGTTAAAATGTAGTTAATGGTGGACCTAGGATTTCAATATAACTGCTACCATTAAACATAAAATTTACTAAAATTATTTCTAAAAGATCAGACTACCAGTATTTGTTAATGATTTTAACTAGTTAGATTGAATAGGCTTCTTTATGATGGACTAAATTCCTTTCCATAGGAAGGTTTAAGTAAGACAATCTTAAGAGACCTATTACAATTCTAATTCTCTCCATGATCCTTTTATTTTAAGGTTTTTGCAAGGCAAATGGGGTTAAGTGGCTTGCCCAAGACCACACAACTAGGTACTTATTAAGTGTCTGAGACCAGATTTGAACCTAAGTACTCCTGACTCCAGGGCCAGTGCTCTATCCACTGTGCCACGTAGTCACCCTCTCCATATCTTGCCACCAATGTAACTTTTTTTTTGCCCAATACTATTGATCCTTTAAGGCTTAACTCTACATACTTATTACATTATACATTACAATATATATTAAGTGTCATCTGGACACTAAGTTCTATTGATGTCTTTTTTTTGGGGGGGGGGGTCTATTTCATGCACATGGTTCACAAGCTTGTAGAATTCCTTATCTTCCCTCTCTCCAACAGAAATGAAATATATGCCCAAGGAACGGGAGAGGACACAACCATCTGAACTTTCCTTCTCTCTCAGCATCTACTGCAGACTCCCATCTCACTTCAGTATTAGATACTTCATGTACAAGTATAGTGCTGGTCTAGATCTGAGACCCTGAAAAACCTCAACTTTGGAACTAGCTTGTGAAATGTTAGAGAACAGGAAGTGCCAGAATCACAAGCCTTGTCTTGGCATAATGTTTTTTTAAAATGATTCTTTATGTACATCAATGGTTTTGTTTCTGCTTTTGTGTCCCTAGCATCTAGGAGAGTGCCTTTGTAAACAGTGAGAACTTAAAGGAATTTCATCTAATTCACTCAACACCCACCACAACGCTGTATATAAAGAAGTTAGTTAATACATGCTTGGTGTAGGTGGGCAGGATCTGCTCAGGAAGAACACGCTTTATAAAGACCTTTTCTGAAAAACACTATTGTTACTTAATGGTCGCTAAGACCCAAAAAGAAAAAGGAAAAAAAAAAGGAAGCCTCTGATTGAAGCAGAGATTTCCTAGTCTACATAAGAAGATCTCCAAGGACTAAACGGGGACAAACCTTCAGCAACAAATACAAGGAAAGGTACACTTATGACCTGTGAGACCCTTCGGTGATTCATTTAGCCTCTGTTTGCTCATCTTAAAAATAAGGTTGGGAAGCTGATTTAAGAGATCAGTGTCACCAGTATCGTCTAATCTTCAGGACAAGTGTCCTGAAGGATGTATAAGAATGAGGTCAAAGGCAAAGAGGTAGCATATATGTGGCAATAGATCCTACCAATGGATCCTACCAGGAGAATCAGAAGTGGAAAGATTGCTGTGGATCTCTGATTTTACTGATCTCTATAACATCAACGAGGCAATGATATTAACAGGCTGCTTTGGCAGACTAACTCAGCCCTCAACTAAATGATGTTGGCTGAACATGGTTTGGGGTGGGGGTGGGGGATGGGAGGAAGAGATATGACTTCCCCAGAAGGGGGAGATCAGGATTTTGAAGAGCTTCCCAGGGTCCAGAAAATCCTTCTTTGCTCAATACTTCCAAAAGTACTCCAACTTGATTTTAAGACAGTCTCTAAGTTAGTATCTCCCTCCCCCAAGGGAAAGGTCAAAATCAATCCCTTACCCTGGGCGAAAAGGGATGTCTGTGGTTTATTTGGAGTTAACAGCTCATCTACAGAAGCAGGCCACTTGAAGATGATAATTAAAGAAGAATCTACTTTTCTTCTGCTCTACCCCACTTGTTGGACCCAGGGAGACTCACATAAGGTAGAGTTGCTGACTGTAGCTGCTCATTGACTTTCCTCAAAGGCTCACAGGTTTCTCATTGAGAGCAATTTGTAACTGGGTTAGGTTGGCAAGATACGTCACCATCAACAGGTCATTGATGTTACTGTTCAGCATGGTCTCAAAGTCCTCAGGGGCAATTTTGGGAACTTGGTTAACCAGGTCCATCAGGAAGCGGCCCACAGTGTTGTCAGCTGACACTTTCCCAGACAGCACATCCTCAGCGTATTGCAACACTGTGCTGAGAGTATCCTGTATCGGAGCTGATGCTCCACCAACTTGTTGTAGATCACTTGAAAGGCCAATCACATGGTTGGGGCTGAAACATGTCTTCATAATCAGGTCAATTCCAATTCGCTCAGTTCCATAATAGAAATATTTCACTGTCAGTGGAGTGAACATCACACCCATTGTTTTTCCAGGAACACCCATGGAAGCACTGACATAGGCTTTGATGCTCATTCGTCCATTCTGGAGGCTGGTGTCCACTGTGAGATGAATGGGGCTATGGGCCTCCTGGCTGTAATACTCATGTATCAGCAACGAGTGTTCTGTGATGTCATGGCCTGTGGCATACCAGCCCAGAATAAGCTCATTTGGAGAGACTTTCTAGTGCAATTCATATATATTCTGAACAAATTCCATGTCTACAATAACCTCATCCTCAGACTCATTATGTGGTACTGAAAAGCAGTTGGTGACTTCTACTGAGTGTTTGTCAACTGTTCCCAGCAGCGTGCCAATGACGTGGCCGGCGCCCTCGTTGCAGCACTCGTAGCTGTCCACGATGGAGGCGAGGATGACCAGGTGCAGCCGGACCATGTGGCCTCCGGGGAACATCCTGGGAAGCCCAGGCCCGAGAGGGGCCGGCACCGTCACAGCCGCTATGTTGCCGAAGCGTGAAAGGGCTGTCTCCTACCTCTTACTAGAGACATCCCTTCGTCTGAAATCATATCTACTCTATCTCTATAGATGATATATCAGATTTCCCTTGGCTAGAGAAACCTCCTTCTAGCCTGTTGTATCTTACAATAAATAAATGCCTCCTCTGTCCAGGAGATTGCACAGAGAAATATCAAATTATCTTGTGTTTATCTTTCCTATATTATATAGTGCTTTGACTTCAAAGCAAACAACCACCGCTTTAGAATATCCATCTATAGATCCAAAATATTCCCATTTCACATACATAGCTAGAAACTCCTATACATAAACTTGTTTACTACCTACTAGCCATCCTCAACATACAAATGGTTATTTTTCCCAAGGCAATTGGGTTAAGTGACTTGTCCAAGGTCACACAGCTAAGCAATCCCTAAGTATCTGAGGCCTGACCTGAACCCAGGTATCCTGACTCTGGGGCTGGTGCTCTATCCACTTAGCCACCTAGCTGCCCCCTAACATACAAATTACTTTTCAGAATTCTTTAAAACAAATAAAACATCTTAGGTAGCCTTAAATTTCCAACATATGTTGTTAATTTCATTTTAACAGAACAGCAATAAGAGTAACAGAATAACATACAAATCCCTCCATCATTGCATTATTCATGCACCCACAGATCTATCCCCGAAAGTGTCATACTTTTTCATATTTTCTTTATTGCCCTTCAAAGCAATCACCTTAATCCCAGGCTTTAACAATACAGTATTTTAAAAAAAATATTTATAATAGTTAAATATTGCAAATATCTCTTTGCTGTTACAAAAGAATCATATCTTATTCATCAATAAGTTACCTTAAAATAGGGCCCACAATTGCAATATGTTCAGAGCCCTCATCAGCTGTCTGCATTTACCAAGAGAGAAGTCCACAATCTTGACTTCTTTAAAATTAAACATGCATCGTTAATATACATTGAACATTAATATTCTTATTGAAACATCTCATTTCCCTTAGAACCAGAACAAAATGAATATCCCATGTTCTTTACACTTTTTTCTCTTTACTCAAATTCTCAGAATCCTATCTCATACATATGACACATTTAAAACCCCAATGTAAAATCTTTTCCTCCTGAAGTTTCAGCAAGTACTAAAGTTAGAATGAATATAAAAGGCTAGGCATGGTGGCCTGGTAGACAGAGTGGGAGAGGGAGAAAAGGAAAAACAGTCAGAGAGGGCTGAATGGATCTTAGAGAGAGCTGGCTGGAGTGGGGTTCCAGCTCAGGTGTTATAAGCTTACCTCTTATCAGGGCACTGAGGGCAAAGGGGGAACTCCTCTCTTCTTAGGTAACCTGAACCACGTGACTGGGATTGGGAACTGAGGAGACAGAATACAAATTTTATATTAAACAATGAAACAATAGGGGTACATCTCTAGAGCTAGGAACTTCCCTACTCTTAAGATATTCCCTGATTTTAACAGCATTAAGATTCCAGATTTTGTTTTTGCTACATTCATAATTCTCTACATCGCAACCACACCTTTATCTTTGCCATAAAAAAAGAATGAGTTCAAGAAAAGTTGGACACAAAATAAGACAAAAAATTTTTGCACTCATTTCTGTGTGTGTTTGAATTTTCTTTCCTTATTTAGACAATTCAGATAAGAGTGAAGTACAGGTGTCAACTACTCCCTCCCATCATCTGGTTTTGTCAAATAAGTGTTTACTTGTGCTCTCTGATTATGTGGCAGAATTTCTAGAATCTTTATTCCCTTTCTCCCTTGTGGGAAGATGCTTCCCTCTCCATTCTTCTCTTAGGACAATTAGACATCATACCCTGTCAATTTCTGTGAGACTTTCTCCACAGTGACACAATCTCCTCATATTTGGATGCCAGTAGTTTAGTCTATAAGTTCCTGTTCATCCTCAAAGGGAAAGGGAAGTTAGGGAGAGGGAAAACTTGTTTCTACAGTGCCTACTATTGCTGTGGAAGATTGGTGTCCCATTTAAGATTGGGAGTTGGTGAAAGTGAATAACCTCCCATCTAGCTGCTTTAAAACTGCTCAGGATTTATTATACAAGCCTGCCAAGTTTACGGGTTAACACTTCTGGAATGCTAGTAATTCTTGAGGACAGGGGAGAATGAGTAGCTTACAAGTGCAAGCCTTGGCAAGGTGCCTGAGGGACAATAGAGGAAGTCAAGAAGCCCTGGCTGGGTTGAGACTTGAGAGTAATTGCCCCATGGGAATTGGGTCAGACTTAAAGAATTGCCCACTTCCTGGCAGAATTTGGGCAAAGGGTGGAAATTTTTCCTCCTCTACCTGACTGAGATCAGCTGGAAGCTGCAGGAGGGGGAGGAACTGAGATTGCTCTTATCTTGGTAAGTTTACATTTAACAATGGAGTTACTTTGAACAACAGGAGTCAGTTTATATCTGACCAGGATCCATGTAGCCCAGGGAGCCCTCAGACAAGCACAGATAACATTTTAAACTGGAAAAATATTTCTCTTAAGTCCTTAACTCCCTGCATCACGATTCCAGGAACTTTGCTACCAGTTTTTTGCATTTTATCCTAACAACAACCCTGTTATAAATGCCATTATTCCCATTTTATAGCTGAAAATAACCAAGGCAAACCAAAGCAAACCAAAGATTTGTCCCAGAGTTTCAAAGACAGGGTCTGAAGTATGTTTTAAACTCAGGTTTTCCTAATTCTAGGTTCAGTCTTTTATTCGCTGTACCATTGGCTAGTTCTAGAAGCTCGTTTCAGAGAAACAGGATTTTTCATTCATGCTTATATTTTCAATTCTCTTAATTCCTGTATATGACGTTCAACATTTCTACATGATTCTAGCTCATCAATAATTTTGAAAGCCCTCTCAAATTAAAGATCCATATTTTCTCCTATAAAGTTTTTTTTTTAAATGCATTTTTTGCTGGATAAGGTACTCTTGGCTGTAAACTTTGAGGAAAAGTATTGCAAGCCTTCCTCTTCTTTGTCATTTGTGGTCCTGACTCTGTTCAGGATTTGAATGTTTTCTGCTTGCTTGTAGGATTTTTTTTTTTGTTTTGAACTGGAAATTTTGCATTTTCACAAGAACATTCCTGGAAGAATGGTGGTTTAGTTTTTTTAATGGTGTTTAATTTGATGCTTTCTATCAAGAGACAACCAATATATATATTTTCTATTTTTATTTTGTTCTCTCTCTCTCTTTTCTTTAAATCATATAAATTTATCTTTTTAAACTTTATTTTCCTTTAATTTTCTAATGTCATTGAACTCTTCATTTCTTTTAGCCCAGTTGTATTTCATCCAAATTAAATACCACAACATGTTCAATAATCTCCAATCACAGATTGGTATCTGTGCAGTTTTCTTTTCTTTTCTAGCAGAAAGTAAGCTGTTATAAACATTTTAGGATATATAGTTTCTTTTCTGTTTTCCTTAATCTTCAAAAATAGGCAAAATATTGATATTGTTGAGATGTAGATAATTCTGATCATTATTCCATATTGATCCTCTATATTGTTGGATCTGTTCACAGTTCCACCCATGATGAATTAGTGCCTCAGTTTTCCACAACCCTTGCAACATTTGTCACTTTCTCCTCTCATTTTAACCAATCTGGTAGGTATAACATGATATTTCATGTTTTGCTTTGCATTTCTCTAATCCATAATGATTTAGAGCATTTTTCATAGCACTATTGTGAGGAAAATGTGGGTGTTTGGGTTCCACAAGAATTTCAAAGTTTACATCACAAAGACTAGGGTCTGCACAAATTGTTGTCTATGGGCAAGTACTGAGTTAAGATAAAAGATTTAGCTTCCATTTGATCAAAAAAAACTAATGAGATTGCCCCACCTGTTTTTAATTTAACCTAGAGTTTTGCCCTACTCCTTTGGGCATACTCAAGGACATCTAATTGTTCAATGAGCAGGGTGGGGGAAATGTGTAGGAAAAAATGTATCAATTAGATTGTTACCCCAGGCTATGATTGACATGAGGGGGCAGGAACAAAACCTTTCAAAGTATATAAAAGATCTTGTGATTTGAAATTTCCCTACCCCAGTCTTTCCCATCATGAGAGACATGTGCCATTTTGTTAAGATGTCTTAATAAAAACCATTTTAATCACTCTGAACTAAGTATTCTAGAAGCTAAATAGCTACTATAACAATTATAATAACAAATATAAATTATATTGGTTTTTTATTCGGAAACTTGCTGTTCAGAGGGACTTCCAGCCAAGAAGGCAAAGAGATACTGAAACCGTGTTAAAGTTTCCTAATCTTCCCCTCATATAATGTGAAACAAACCTCTTAACAGAAATCCATCTACAAAACCAAGAAAGAGAAGTTAGGAGAAGAACATTTACCTTTGTCTTTCAGGATCGTGGATGATCTGGGACACAGAAGGCAGATTCTGATGGGAGCACAGGACAGGGTGAGAGCCTGAGAGCCTGAGAATGGGATTAGCTTGATCAGTGGCAGGGCTAGAGCCTGAGAGTGGGACTGGTCTGATTGGCCACAGGGGTGTGTGGGTCAACTAGGGAACAGAGGCTTTGAGTGTTGCATTGGATGTTGCACTGACGAATCAGGAGCTTGGCAGCAGGGCTGGAGGGTGAGTTCCAGTGTGGATGACTTGCAGGCATCGATCCCTGTGCTTGGAAGAACTCAGAGTCCAAACCTTCATTTCAACTAAAGCCTCTTCTCAGAACAAATATAATTATAGCTCACCTCCACCCCTGGCTCACGTGTGAGCAGCAGAGCTCCTTGAGCTCTGAACAAGAATAATGACCTTGCCATAGGTCAAAGCCAACCATTATTCAAAGATAAAAGTACTCAGCAACTTCAACCACCCCTTTCAGGTCAAGTAAGAGGGCCTCATATTAAGGTCACAGACACTCCAGAGAAAGCAACCAACACAGCCGCCTGGCCAGCCCACTTAGAATTAATAAAACCAGTGAATAAAACCTCTAGGGATCTCAACACCAAACTTAGGTAAACCAGCATCTCCCCAACACAAGGTCTTAGGAAAATGAAGAATGGCCAGTGAAAAGGAGGGTCCATAGAAAAATTCCTAGAAGAAAAAGACCCTGACTCAGAGAGACCTAGAACCTCTGAGGAGAATATGATCTGGTCTCCAGCACAGAAAGACTTCCTTGTAGAATTCAGGAGGGAGTTTCAATTGGAAAATTTGGAAGAGCAAAAGAACACCCTACAACAAGAAAACAAATACTTGGAAAATACAATTGTACTAAGGCAAAAAGAAAATAAGTCTCTCAAAACCTCAACTGGTCAAATCAAAAATTCTTTCAGAAATGGAACTGATCATTGGAAAAGGAGTTGCAAAAGGAAAATGAAGAAAATTCTTCTCTAAAAAAAGAATGGAGTCTGTGGAAACTATTGATTTGATAAGACAAAAGTCTGTTAACAACATTATAAAATCAAAAAAATAGAAGAAAATATAAAATAACTCATCAGCAAAACCAATAAACTTGAGAATAGATCCAGAAGTGACAACCAGATGTTCCTGAAAACACAGAAGATAAAAAAAATCCTGGACTTAATATTACAGGATTTAGTGATTGAAAACTGACCTGATATCACGGAAACAGAGGGTAAAACAGATATTGAATGTGTACAGCAGTCCCCTCTGAAAAGAGATCCTAAAATGAAAATACCAAGAATGTTGTGGCCAAATTGCAGAACTATCAGATAAAAGAGAAAATAAGGCAAGCAGCCAGAAAGTAAAAATTTAGACACCAAAGAGCCACAGTAAGGTTTACACAGCACCTGGCCACATCAACATTATGGGATTGAAGGGCCTGGAATGAAATATTCCAAAGAGCAAGGGAGCTTGGAATGCAGCCAAGGATCCTCCACCTACCAAAGTTGAGCCTTCTCTGCCAGGGGAAAAGATGGACATTTAACAAAATGGAAGACTTCCAACATTTCCTGATGAAAATATTAGAGCTAAATAGAAAATTTGGACATCAAACAGGAAGCTCAAGAGATACGTGAAAAGGTTTAAGAAAAGGTAATAAAAATATTGCTATCCAGTAAGATGAAACTGGCTGTATCCCCACCTGGGACAAAGATAATATAATTCTTGAGAATTGTAGCTCTATTAGAGAGAATATACTTTGCTAGAAGTGATGGACTTTTCTGTGACTCAAATACAATGATTTAAAAACAATACTTCCTTAAAAGGGGGTACAAAAAAGGAGACAGGAGGATGGAAGAGATTGAATAGGGTAAATCTCATTACATTAAGAGGTACAAAAGACCGATTGTAATAGAGAGGAAGAAGGGAGGAAGAGAATCTTCATCTCATCAGACATGGCTTAAAATTAACTTAGACACACTCAGGTAAGTTAAGGAACTTATCTTACCTTTCAAGTATTAAAAGGGAAAAGGGGGAGGGGAGAGGGGGGAGGGGGACAGGGAGAAAAAAGGGATACTAACAGAAGGAAGAAGGGGAAAAGGGAAAGGGGAAAGAAAAGGGAAGGGCATTATGTTGGAGGGCAAACACATTGAAGATGGCGGTATTCAGAAACAAAATACTGGCAAATATAGATAAAGTAAAAAAGGGGAAAAACAAATAAAGGGAAGATAGCATGGAGAGAAATAAAGAGTTAGTAATTCTAACTTTGAATGTGGATGGTATAAACTCTCCCTTAAAACAAGAAAATAGCAGAGTGGATTAAAAATCAGAATCCTACAATATGCTACTTACAAGAAACTCATTTGAAGCAGAGAGATACATATAGAGTAAAGGTCAGAGTTTGGAACAAAATATATTTTGCTCCCACAGAAGTGAAAAAAGCAGGGGTAACAATCCTTATCTCTGACAAAGCAACTGCAAAAATAGCATTAAAAGAGATAAGGAAGGAAACTATATCTTCCTAAAAGGTATCATAGACAATAAAGTAATTTCAATATTAAATATGTATGCACCAAGTGGTATGGCATCCAGATTCTTAGAGGAGAAGCTGAAAGAGCTACAGGAAGTCACAGACAGCTAAACTCTACTAGTGGTAGTCTTCAAAGTCCCTCTCAGGATTTAGATAAATCTAGTCACAAAATAAACAAGAAAGAAGTTAAGGAGGTAAATAGATTGTTAGAAAACCTAGATATAATACACTTATGGAGGAAATTGAATGAGAATAGAAAGGAATATACTTTATTTTCTGCAGTGCATGGACAAAAATCTACTATGTACTAGGGCATAAAATCCTAATGATCAATTGCAGAAAGGCAGAAATAGTGAATACATCTTTCTCAGATCATAATGCAATAAAAATCACTTGCAATATTTGACCTGGGAGATATAGACCCAAAACTAACTGGAAACTAAATAACCTCTTTTTTTTAAAAAAAAAGTGTATCTAGCAACAAATTAAAGAAAGAATAATTTATTTCATCCTAGGCAATGACAATAATGAAACAGGCAGCTGTAAGAGGATATATTATATCTTTAAATGCTTACAAGAATAAATTAGAGAAAGAAGAAGTCAATGAACTAAATATGCAACTAAAAAATTAGGGAAAGAACAAATTCAAAACCTCCAAATAAATACCAAATTAAAAAGTCTAAAAATTAAAGGAGAAATTAATAAAATTGAAAGCAAGAAAATTATTGAAATAATAAATAAAACCAAGGGCTGGTATTATGAAAAAAACAATAAAATTGATAAACCTGTGGTCAATTTGATTATAAAAAAGAAAGAAGAAAGCCAAACTGCTAGTATCATAAATGAAAAAGGTGAATTCACCACCAATGAGGAGAAAATTAAAATAATAATTCAGAATTATTTTGCCCAACTCTATGCCAATAAATCAGATAATCAAAAATTTATGTTGCCCAGCTGAAATGAAGAAGAAATTAAATACTTAAACAATTCTCTCTCAGATAAAAGAAATTCAACAAGCCATTATTGAATTGCCCAAGAAAAAAAATCTCCACCGCCTGATGGATTCACAAGTGAATTCTACCCAACATTTAAGAGTAAATTGGTTCTGATTCTACATAAACTCATTGGAAAAATTGGTGAATACAGAACTCTGCTTAACTCTTTCTATGACACCAATATGGTACTGATACCTAAACCAGGAAGAGTTAAAACAGAGAATGAAAATTATAGACCTTTCTTCTGGATGAATATAGATGCAAAAATCTTAGCAAAAATAATTGCAACAAGTTATTACTAGGATAATACACCAAGTAGGAATTATCCCAGAAATGCAGGGTTGGCTCAATATTAGGAAAACCATTAGTATAATTAATTATATCAATAAGAAACAAATCAGAAATCATGTGATTATATCAATAGATGCTGAAAAAGCTTTTGACAACACCCATTCCTATTAAAAACACCCATTCCTACTAAAAACATTAGAGAGTATAGGAATAAATGGGTTATTCCTTAAAATAATAAGCAGTATCTATCTGAAGCCATCAACAAGCATTATATGTAATGGGGATAGGCTAGAGGCATTCCCAATAAGATCAGGGGTGAAATAAGCATGCCCATTATCACCAATAGTATTCAATATTGTATTAGAAATGTTAGTCTCAAAAACAAGTGAAGAAAAGGATATGGAAGGAAGTAGAATAGGGAAAGAAGAGACAAAACTCTCACTCTTTTCAGATGACGTGATGGTACACCTCGAAAATCCCAAAAAAATCAACTTAAAAAGCTACTAGAAATAATTAACAACTTTAGCAAAGTCACAGGATATCAAACAAACCCTCATAAATTCTCAACATTTGTATCCATGGCTAGCAAGACAGCAGAAAGAGCTAGAAAGAGAAATCCTATTCAAAGTAAATTCAGGCAATATAAAATACCTGGGTGTCTTTCTGACAAGTCAGATTGAAAAACTTTGAAAACAGTTATAAAACATTTCTCACACAAATAAAATCAAATTTAAATAACTGGCAAACATCAACTGCTCATGGATAGGTTGAGCTAATATAATACAGAATACAATTCTACCAAAACTAAACTACCTGTTTAGTGCCTTACCAATCAAAAGTCCAAAAAATTACTTTAATGAGTTAGAAAAAGTTGTAAGTAAATTCATATGGAGAAGGGGCGGCTAGGTGGCGCAGTGGATAGAGCATTGGCCTTGGAGTCAGGAGTACCTGTGTTCAAATCCAACCTCAGACACTTAATAATTACCTAGCTGTGTGGCCTTGGGCAAGCCACTTAACCCCATTGCCTTCAAAAATCTAAAAAAAATTATATGGAGAAATAAAATGTCAAGAATTTCCAGGGATTCAATGGAAAAAACTGCAAAGCAGGTGGTTTAGCATTACCAGATCTAAAATTATATTATAAACCATCAGTCATCAAAACTGTTTGGTATTGGCTAAGAAACAGAATGGTGGATCAGTGGAATAGACTAGGTGCAGTAGCAGGAAATAATTACAGCAATCTGCTGTTTGATAAACCCAAAGAGTCCAGCTATTGGGATAAAAACTCTCTCTCTTCAACAAAAGCTTATGGGAAAATTGAAAGTGAGTATGCAAGAAACTGGATTAGGCCAACACCTCACACCCTATACCAAGATAAGATCAAAATGGATACAGGATTTAGACATAAAAACATTATTATAGGTAAAATTAAAGATCAAGAAGTAGTTTACCTGTCAGATCTATGGAAAGGGAAGCAATTTATAAGGAAGAGATGGAGAACATCATTAAAAACAAACTAGATAATTTTCATTACATTAAATTTAAAAAAAGTTTTTGCACAGACAAAACCATGTAACCAAGATCAAAAGAAACATAGTAAATTGGGAAACAATTTTTACAACTAGTATTTCTGACAAAGGTCTCATTTCTAAAATATACAACGAACTTAGTCAAATTTTTTTAAAAAAAACAAACCATTTCTCAATTGACAAATGGTCAAAGGATATGCAAAGGCAATTTACAGATGAGGAAATCAAAGCAATCCATAGTATTATGAAAAATTGTTCTAAATCATTACTTGTTAGAGAAATGCAAATTAAACCATCTCTTAGGTACCACCTCACCCCTGTCATATTTGCCAATATGACCAGAAAGGACAATGATCAATGTTGAAAGGGATGTGGGAAATCTGGGACACTATTACATTGTTGGTGGAGCTGTGAACTCATCCAGCTTTTCTGGAGAGAAATTTGGAATTATTCCCAAAAGGCACCAAAAATGTGCATACCTTTTGATCCAGCAATACCAGTACTGGGTCCATACCCTGAAGAGATGACAAAAGTGGGTATAAATATCTATTGTACAAAAATATTCATGGAAGCCCTGTTTGTGTTGGCAAAGAATTGGAAATTAAGTAAATGTTCTTCAATTGGGGAATGCCTTAAGAAACTGTGGTATATGTATGTGATGGAACTCTATTTTTCTTATTAGAAAACAGGAGGGATAGGAATTCAGTGAAGCCTGGAATTATTTGCATGAACTGATGCCAAGTGAAATGAGCAGAATCAGAACAGCAATGTACATCCTAACAGCAACATGGGGGTGATGATCAACCTTAATGGACTTCCTCATTCCATTAGTGTAACAATCACAGATAATTTTGGGTTATCTGCAATGGAGAATACCATCTATATCCAGACCAAAGACTATTATCTTTAATTTAGTAATAAAAGCTTATCTTATATAATTTTGCTTTCTCTTATACTTTTTCCCCCCTTAAGGATATAATTTCTCTCTCATCACATTCAATTTAGATCAATGTATACCATGGAAACAATGGAAAGACTAACAGACTGCCCATTGTGGGGTATGGGGGAAATGGAACCAAGATTAGGGGAAAAATTGTAAATACTCAAAATAAATAAAATCTTTCTAAGAAGAAAAATAAGAAAATAAATTTGGTGTTCATATCCTTTGACCATTTATTAATTGGGGAATGACTCATATTCTTCTAAACTTGATAAAGTTCTTTCTCTATTTTAAATGAGTCATTTTTTTGATAAATTGTCTATAAATTTTTCTCGAGATTTAAACTTTTCTTTTGATAATAATTTTATTTTATTTGTACAAAATCTATTTAATGTTATGTAGTAGAAATTATCCATTTCACATTTAACTTTGCCCTCTATTTCATGTTTATTCTTAAATTGTTCACCTTTCAATAAGTCTTTTCATAGCATTGCAAAATCTTTATTTATACCTAGGCTATTGCCTACCTCTTTTCATACCACTTTCCAGTTTTCTCAACACTTTTTATCAAATAATTTGTTCTTATCCCACAATTTTAAGTCTTTACATTTGTCAAGTATAAGGTTTATTTGCCAGTGTGAATTATATATCTACGCACTTTATTGATTGATTTCAAATATTAGGATATTCTTTTAATAATTACTGTCTGATAATACAGTATATGGTCTCATACTGTAGGAGATGAGATTTGATGGTCACCAATTAAAGATAGAGATTAGAAATGCCGAAAAAGGAAGGAATGTGCATGCCCCTGAAATTTTAAAACTGCTTTGGATTTATTTCAAATTGCTATAAAATATACAGTTTGAATCTCCTGGAAAAGCAGTAAGAACTTTGAGGACAGTCTAGGTGAAGAATGGGTGAGAATTTGTTTGTGTGTGTGTGTGTGTGTGTGTGTGTGTGTGTGTGTGCGTGCATGTGTGTGTGTGTGTTTGTGTGAAAGACAGAGAGAGAGACAGAGAGACAGAGAGATAGAGAGACAGAGAGTGAGACAGAGTGACACAGAGAGAGAGACAGAGACAGAGATAGAGAATGAGTCAGAGAGACAGGCAGAGACAGGCAGGGACAGACAGAGAGAGACAGACAGGGACAGACAGAGAAGGGCAGGCAACCATGAGGACTAGCTCAGTTTGGCCACATGGCATGGTACTCCAAATGGCCTAAGTTGGGAGCATGAGGTCTAAGAAAGAATGAAAGAAAGCCATCTTGCAAAGAGGAAGGTAGAGTCATGAAGAAGTCAAAAGGGATGGCACTTCTTCTTAAATGTACTTCTATAGTGGGTAGGCAATTGTGCAGTTGCAGGGGTTCTCTACCTGGACCAGATATCCTCTAATAGCAAGCTATATACTGCTTCTTCCTGTCCCAAGATGGGTTAAGTTAAACCAGAAGCTGGGGGAAGGGGAATGAGGAAAGAATACAAATTTTACATTTAACAATGGAACAATATGGGTCAGTTTGCATCTCAGCAGCATAGCCTTCCACGATGAACAAAATTTAATAGCATAAAAATTACTGAATTTGTCTCTAATTATAAATTTCCTATATTCTTAATTCTATGTATCAATACTATTAGATCTTTCTCTTTTCATTTTTTTTGAAAAATCTGTTTCTTTTGATAAACTGGACTTTTTATTTTCCAAATGAATTTTGTTATTATTTTTTCTTAATAAAACAAGATTTTCTTGGTAATTGAATTAAGATGGCATTGAATTTATCAATGACTGTGGATAAAATTGTCATTTTTTTATATTGGTCCTACTTACCCATGAACAAAATTATTTCTCCAAGTATTGGAATCTGATTTTCCTTGTACAAAAAAACTTTTATTTATAATTTTGTTTATATAATTTCTGGGTTTATTTTGGCAGGTAAACTATGAGGTATTTTATATAGTCAAGTGTTATTTTAAAATGTGGTATTTTTATTTCCTCTTATAGATTTTTGTTTATGACATGAAGAAATGTTTATGACTTATATGGATTTGCATCATGCTACTTTGCTAAAATTATCAATTTTTTAAATGAATCTTTAGGATTTTCCAAGTCCTTTATTGCCTTCTACAAATGAGAGAGTTTTATTACCTCATTCCCTATTCTGATCCTTTCTATTTGTTTTTCTTCTCTTATTGCCATTGCTAGGATTTTCAATACAATCTGAATAATACTGGTGACAGTGGGCAGACTTATTTCCCTATTTATCTTATTGAGAAGGTTTCTAGCTTATCACCATTACAAATAATTCTAGTTCTTTTTAAATTGCATATCCAATTCATTAATCTATTCTTCTATTTTATGGATAGAAGCATCTGGAGACATACATTTTTCTCTAATCACTGATTTTACTATATGTCAAGAGATCATGTCTGGCCAGCACTGCAAGGAATGGCTTCCAGAAACTAATGGGAATCCTTCAGTCTGGCCTCATTCAGCCTCTGCTTTTCTTCATATGAGAATCTTTTGAGACCTTGAATATGGTGAAAGTGGACATGAAATTTCTTGAATTCCTGGCTGTCTCTCCCTGGTTCTACTGTTTGGTTAATCAGCAATACTGGCTTGGAGGTGATTACACTTCCCTGAGACCAAACCCCAGTTTTGGGTCTTTATGGGTCTCTTAAGGTATCTTGGTGGTGCAGGGAATTATGGACACAGGAGATTTGTATTAGGAAACAGATTCTGTAATCCTTTATACTGCTAAATACTCTCTAGTTAGAAAAATGCAATCTGCTCCTGTGATATAAATTGATGTCTATTGTTCCACTGTTAAATATAAATTCCCAGAATGTAAGCCTCCTCATTCCCACCTCCTAGCTTCCTACCTTTAACCTGACTTCAGTCACAGAGAGGGAGAAGGATTCCTCCTTTGCCCACAGTCTCCTGACCCTTCTGTACCCATAGAGTGGGCAAGACTATGCAAGCCTGGCCTGGACACCCCTCAGCACTGGCCCCAAGTCTCAGCCCAGCCAGCTCTGTTTCTTCCTCTGTCTAGCTGTCTGTCCTCTTCTCTATTTCTCTGTGTCTCTGTCTCTCTCCTCTCTGTCTCTGTCTCTGTCTGTCTCTTTCCTCTCTGTCTCTCTGTCTCTCTATTTCTGTCTCTATGTCTGTCTCTCTCCTCTCTGTCTCCCTGTCTCTCTGTCTCTCTGTTTCTATCTCTGTCTCTGTCTCTGTCTCTGTCTCTGTCTCTGTCTCTCTCTCTCCCCTCTGTTTCTGTCTCTGTCTCTGTGTGTGTTTCTGTGTCTCTGTCTCTATTTCTCTCTCTACGTGTGTCTCTGTGTTTGTCTCTTTCTGTCTCTGTCTCTGTGTGTCTCTATCTCTCTCTTTGTTTCTCTGTCTCTGTTTGTGTCTCTGTCTCTCTGTCTCTGCTTTTCTGTGTCTCTCTGTCTCTGTCTCTGGCTCTCTGGCTCTCTGTCTCTCTCTGGCTCTCTCTGTGTCTCTCTGTCTCTGTCTCTGTGTGACTCTGTCTCTCTCTGTGTGTCTGTCTCTCTCTGTCTCTGTCTTTCTTTGTCTCTCTCTCTCTGTCTCTCACTGTCTCTCTCTGTATCTGTCTTTCTGTGTATTTCTGTCTCTCTCTGTCTCTGTCTCTGTCTCTGTCTCTGTCTCTCTCTCTCTCCCTTTCCTTTCTCTCAAATAAACCTCACCTAGACTTTGTTATTTTCCTGTCCTCTAGCAGCTTATAAACAATTTGCTGTTTCTCCAGGAGAAAATGTTTTAATCTGTAACACTGCAGGTTTGTATAATAAATTCTGCATGGTTTTACAATCCCAGGACTGGGTGTGAATTCTTTCCCCATTCAAAGCCTCTTGGTCTTAAACCAGTGACATCTATCCCTGGCAACATTCGGGGAGCACCTACTTTACCCCTTAATTTTAGCTGTTCCGTATTCTATCTATCTCTGCAGGAAATCTGCAGAGTCTGGAAGTTTCTGACCTACTCCACCACTTCCCAGAATTCTCAGGAATCCAGAGCTTATAAAAGAGTATCTTATAAAAGGTACAGAAAATGGCTAATTGCTGGAAAAGGAGTAGGGTTGTTGCAGGTCATATCAAAATATTCAGGGATAACAAAGATTCATTTCTGGGGAATAAACAGTTAACAGTTTTTTTTTTTATCATCATATACCTTTGTGGGACTCTAACCTCTATCTCCTTGTCTTTATAAGATCTTTCCTAATTGCTCCTATATCTAATTAGTAGGAATTTGCTTCTTAAGAAATTGTAGCACACCCTGTCTTAGAGAGGGTTAGAACCTATGTCCTTTCAGTCTGAGGAATTCTCTAAACTATGGCCAATACAGGTCATTAAACATTCAAAATATATGGCCATTCACCAGAAACTCCTATCTTCCTTCTTTTCATTTCAAAATATTTTGATGTTATATCTCATTCTCTTTTCTTTTGTTTTCTAGCAATGGCCACAGCTTAACCAAAAGATCAGAGCTGAATTTAAGAATTTGCTTTCTAATATACAATTCAAGAAAACCATAAAAACACAAATGTGAAAGGAAAATCATAAAGGATTCAATGATTTGAACTGTATTTTATTCTTACATGAGCGGATGATACTTAGAACACCAAACTTTATAATTATTGATAAAGGGCAATATTTGTGAAAAATTTATGAAAGATTTTCTTTAAGAATGTCTTATTTCTCAAAAATAAAGGGGGAAAAGTCTCATTTATAAGAATATAAATTTGGGGCTGCTAGGTGGCTCAGTGGATAGAGCACTAGCCTTGGAGTCAGGAGTACCTGAGTTCAAATCTGGCCTCAGACATTTAATAATTACCTAGCCATGTGGCCTTGGGCAAGCCACTTAACCCCCTTGCCTTCCAAAAACTAAAAACAAAAGAAAACAAAAAAAAAAGAATATAAATTTAAAAACTAAACATTTGAACAGACTGTTTGAAATGAAAGAAATCAACAAAGAAAAAATGATTTGAATCACTATTAGAGAATTATTAATTGAAAATACTCTCAAGTATGATCTACCAGATTGACTAATAATATAACAAAGGCAAATGAAAAGTATTGAAGGGAATATAGGCAAACTGACACACTAGCATACATTTGATGGATTTGTGGACTGATTCAAATATTCTGGAGAGATTTCTTCTAATGTTTTCTGTAAGCATTTTATTTATCATTTCTCATAGTACAATAGTCCTACACCAGAACTTGTATAAAAATTCCCCATTTGAAGGGCATCACTCTGACTTCTAATTCTTTTTCACCACAAAAAGAACTGATGTAAATATTGTTGTCTATTTAAGATTTTTTTAAATACATTTTGGGTATAATTTTACTAATGATTTTGCTGGATGAAAGGGTATATAAATTTTAATAACATTGGAGCAATAGAAGACATATGAAATCTTCAAAGTTAAATGAACAGAACTTTGACAACAATTTCCACAGGAAATTAGTTGTTCTCAGTCAATAAAATGATCCAAGAAATTTTAATACACTCAATGATAAAAAAAATGCTAACCCAGTCCCAATTAATCTTCCACTTGCACTCCAATTAATTTTCATCTACCCTTTGGCAGGATTAGATATTGAAAACTGTCCCATCCATAAGTGAAAACATGGGAAATAACACCATTTGTAATTGGATTATTATGCAAAAGAATTCATTTTAAAGATAGTAGTTATACTTCATTTGGAAAACTGAAAAGATGTGGCATGTGATGTGGCAACATGTGTGGAGAATGGTGTTGACCAAATGAATTGTCTATAAAACTACCTAAACTTTGGGACATGTTGCACACAGATCTTAATTTCAAATTATATAATAAACCTAAGTAAAATTGCATTTCTTTCTTAGGTAACATAAGATAGATCAAAGTTTTTTCCTCTAATTTCACTATAATTATTTTCCTTAAAACAAAATAGAAAATCTAATACTGCCTGATAGTAAAAAAAAAATTAATAAGGAATACTAAAAAAGAAATCCCATTCCTTGTAACTACAGAATGCATAAAACACCTTAGAATCAACCTAAAGCATCATACAAAAGATTGATATGAATTCAAATTTGAAATAAATAGCGATAGAAATAGTTGAAAGAATATCCAGTTTGCATGCATGGGCCCTAAAAATATAATAAAATTTTCAATTTTATGTTATCAGTGTATATTTTAATAAAAAAAGATTAAGGGGAAATATTTTGGACCTGGATAAAAACATTAGTAAAGTTCATTTGAAAAAGCTGAAGATCAAAAATATCAAGGGAAATTATTAAAAGAAGTGGATATAGAAACAGATTGGCATGCCACCCTTCAAATAAAGCACAAGTTAAAAAATAGAGAATTAGGTCACCGGAACAGACTGCACATAGAAGAATCTGATAGAATTGACCTTAATCTTTGAGATAACAAATGTTTAATAGAATGGAAAATGTCAAGTATGCAAGAAGAAGATTCTGATTTGCTAAAAACTGCAAATTTCAAGCAAAGTAGGTGTCCATTAATTGGACAATTGCTACACAAGTTGTGGTACATGAATATAACACAATATTACTGTGTAATAAGAATTAATTTCTATGAGGAACACATAATATGACTAGGGGTAATTATAATTATTACATTAAGTAACATTTATATAAGAAAGTAAGGATGTACTATTTTAAATAAGTTATAGGATAATACCATAATAGAATATTACTGTTGTACAAGAATTGATGAAATACATAGACTAAGAGAAAAACTGAGATGACATCTATGAACTGCTATAGAGAAGTGAGTAGTATTAGGGGAGCATCAGCATTGGAGAGAAAAATAATTTTGAAAAGCTATAGAATTCAAGTCAATACAAATCACACATAGGCTTGTTTTTTAGATATTTGAAAATAAAATATAGCCACCTCTCACCTCAGGCAGAGAAATGATGAACTAAAAATAGAAAAGGGACATGTATTTTTGACAAGCACTAATTGTTCATTTTTTCCCCCTGAGATTTGTTTAAAAGCTTTTGAGAATTAAAAACTCAGGGATCAAAGAACTCATCATGATATCACAAGCAGGGAGAAAAATAGGAAAAATCTCATGTGATGCCACAAATGAGATGCTAAAATAAACTGTTGACAACTATTATCACAGGAGAGAGGTGAATGATATCATGAAAGGGAGATTAATAATGTCATGTCATGGAACAAGTCATATCAGGAGAGATTAGAGAGGAAATTTTTTTCCAAACTATGTCATTGAAGGAGTAGATCTAAATCTGAATAAATAAGAATTTGACTTAATAGTGCTCTCCCTAACAGTGAGAATAGAAAGAAGAGGCAGTGCTAGAACACAATACCTTAGGGTAATACCACTGTGGGAAGCCAGAAGAAATTGCAAGGTTGATTTAGGAACAGATGGAACATTTGAGCAATATTTTTATTATTTTTTAAATTTTATTTTTTCAATTACATGCAAAGACAATTTTCTATATTCTTCCTTTGCAAACTTTTAAGTTCAAGATATTTCTACTGCTCTCCTTTCCTTCCCCCTTCTCCACAGCATCGTTTGCAAATATACAGTCATATTGAACATATATTCATATTAATCATGTTGTGAAAGAAGAATTAAAACTAAGGTGGGAAAAAACATGAAAAAGTAACAAAAACATTAAAAAGTGAACATAGTATCATAGTATTCTTTTCTCTGCATTCAGACTCAATGGTTTTTCTTTTGGTTATGGATGGCATTTTTTCAGAAAAAAATTTTTAGGATTGTCCTTGATCACTCTACTGCTGAGAGTACTGTATCTGTCATAGTTGATATCTCACATTGCTAAACATAACACTGCATCACTTCATTACAAGTCTTTCCAGCCTTTTTGAAGTCTGAATGTCCTTAGTTTCTTAGAGAACAATAAAACTCCCTAATATATATATATATATATATATATATATATATATACATATATATGTATATATATAATATATGCATATATATAGAGAGAGATATGCTTAGCAAAAATATAAAAGACAACAAAACAAGAAATAGATTATAAAATAACAATATATTCTTTAAAAATTTTTTGTCATTTTTTCTGTTTCTTTCTTGAAACATGAAATCTCATATAATCTTTTTTGTTTCCCCTCTTTAAGAATCATTTCATATAACAAAAACATATTTTAGAGACAAAAATACAAGTCAGTAGAACTGATTCATACATTGTGATAGTCCAAAAAACTGAGTCCTATGTAAAACCTCACAAAAGGAAAAAAAGTTGTAGTATCTTTTCATATATTTTCATTTCAGTTCCATTTGATAACTTATGATTTTGTTACTTTCACTTTTACATTTTTGATGTGTTACAGTTCTTTCCCATTAAATATGGGGAATATTTGGATGGGTGGGGGTCTTAGTTCACTCTGCTTCAGCTTTTCTATCTATAACATACATTGCTTCATAAAGCTAATTATTATTCATGAGCCACAATTTGTGTGACCATTCCTCAATTCATGGAACATCTACTTTGTTTCTAAACCTTAGCTACGATAAAAAAAAAATGCTGTTATATTTATTTTGGAGTCTATGTAAGCATTCATTTCCTGAACTTTTCAGACTTTCTTCTTATCAGTGTACATGTTGCTCAGATTTCAAAACAAGAAGTCAGAATGCTTTCTTCAATATTGTCAGTATGGATGATATTATGGGGTTCAGGAATTATAATATTGAGTTATAGGACTCCTCACCAGTGTTATCCTTAAAACTCTGAAATAGCAGAATATGATTTGAAGCTGCTGAATAAATGACCCCCTCCTTGGATGTTCCCCAAATCTGCAATCTATTCCTTCACCATATTCTCAGGAGGTGGGTAGTATTTTCATGATTAACCCTCTGGAAACATGGTGCTTGTTGATAATCATTCTAAGAAAAATTCCTAAATTTTACAAAGGTGTTTGTTTCAGTACTTATTGTTTTTCTTATGATCACTTCACTCTGCATCAGTTTCATTACATCACATTTATTTACCATACTTATTAATTCATTTCCCAGTTTATGATTCATGCTCTGAGATTCCCATTCTCTCATATTAAGAACTAAGTCTTCCCTTAGGGCTAATTCTTCCTTTAATCTCCCCTCACCTTGTCATTTGGGTCTACCTTTTCTCCACCTTCTTTCTATTTTTCCTGTTCAAATATGTGGCATATGCTCATGGTTAGTTGAGCTAATATAATAAAATATAATAATATAATAAAAAATGATGAATCTACCCAAATTATATTACTTATTCAGTGCCATAACAATCAAACTACCAAATAAATACTTTACCAAACTTGAAAAAATAGTAACAAAATTCTTCTGGAGAAACAAAAGAACACAAATAGCAAGGGAAATGATTTTAAAAAAAATATAAAGGAAGGTGGCCTAGATTTACTAAATCTAAAATCATACAATAAAGCAGCAGTCATCAGACCCAATCAGTGTATTAGGATAGGTTCAAAAGTAGTCGAAGTAAATAATTTTTAATAATTTTTAATTTTTTATAGCTATTGGACTTTTTATTTTCTATAGCATAGCACTATTCCATCACATTCATATACCAAAAGTTATTCTGCAATCTCCAATTCATAGGGATCACTTCAGTTTTTGATTCTTTGCCACCACAATGATAGCTGCTATAAACATTTTAGAACATATAGGTTCTTTTCATTTTCACATAATTTTCTTCAAAAAATGTACTGGTATTTTGTCAAAGTGTATAGATAGTTAGCTAACTTTTGTACATAATTCCAATTTGCTCTCCAAAATGGTTGGATCAACTCCCATTTCCACCAAATATTAATTAGTAATCCATTTTTCCCCCAAATTGCTTCCAACATTTGACACTTTCCCTCAGCGATTTTATAATCCAAGACAATCCCAAAGGATTCATGATGAAGCATGCTATCCACTTCCACAGAAAGAATTAATATTGACTAAATACAGACTGAAGTAAGTTTTTTGCACTTTCTTTCACTTTTTAAATTCATCTTATATGAAATCACTACAATGGAAATGTTTTATATGATTGCATGTCTATAAACCATATTGAATTGCTTACACTCTCAAGGAATGGGGGAGGTAGGAAAGGAGGGACACAAAATTTTTGTAACGGTTCAAAAATTGTTTTAACAAGTAATGGGGGTAATACAATAAAATTAGAAATAAATAAAAAGAATATAGTTGGGGCAGCTAGATGGTGTAGTGGATAAAGCACTGGCCTCGGAGTCAGGAGTACCAGGGTTCAAATCCGGTCTCAGACACTTAATAATTACCTAGATGTGTGGCCTTGGGCAAGCCATTTAACCCCATTTGCCTTGCCAAAAACCTAAAAAAAAAAGAATATAGTTAAATATTGATAAATATGGAAGGTGTTTAGTCCTCTTCAGATGTAATGATTTCAGCATGTACCATTTCCTAAACAAGCTTCTCAGTTTTGCTGAAGAAGTTTGGTATCCCATGAATAAATGAGTAAAGAAATTTATGTCAGTAGATCAGAATTATTCTGGTCATGGACCTGTTTGTATTCTAAGTCATCAAGATTGCTTTGTTCACTTGTTTGTTTTCTCAGAAAACTTAATGTTTGCATAATTCTCTTTACTAAGGTCACCATATTCAGTGGTTCTCATCTTCATCATCCATCATCAAAATGATAATAATAATAATTACATTTATATTTTATTTTAAGTTTTATAGATATACCATTTTACCTAACAACCTTGGGAGATAAAGTTCATTATAATCATCTCAGATTCAGGGAAAGCAGTATCTTAAACAGTATTTCCAAGGTGAAATATTAAACACATTAAATGAATGAAAATTCACAGTGTGATCAAATTTATGTCAATTTTTGAATCTTAAAGTCCCTTGACACTTAGTCTTCATCCAGTCTACCTTTATTATAGTTTTTGATGAAAAGATAAAAATTATCAAGAAGAATAAATCCTTTAAATCTGTACTTAACCCAGGCCCTCTACCTAATCCTTAGAAAACAACTATAATCTTTCTTTCTGGTTCCTAACCTTTTTTTGGGGGGGCGTATATTAAAACATATATTTTTATTTTAAAATTTTATTCATTTAAAATTTGAATAAAATCTCCCCCAACTTTCCATGTACCACAAAACAATATAAAATGAGTATTCAATATTGAACCATGAATTTCAATTTCACAATGTTAACTTATTTTTGAAACACTATGTAATAAATACTACAGACTATTGTCAAACTAACTCTGCATTACTATACTTCCTTCTAAATTATTTTTTGCTCTCTGTGGTGCACTTTTTATCCTTTTTCTCCCTTACCTCCATGTCTCCTTAGAAATGGTTTCTAATAGAAACAAATATATGTGTGTGTACATATGTTTGTGTATATTACATGTAAACAGGTTTATGTGAATATATATACATACATACATACATATATATATATATTTATTTGTAAAACCATGCAATACATGATTCTGTTTATCAGTTCTTTCGCTGAATATGGATAATATCTTCCTTCAAAGGTAATTTACACTTGATTATATATTTATAACACTCAAAATGATTAAAGTTGTTCTTAGAACAATGTTGCTCTTAATATGTGCAATATTCTTTTGAATCTGCTCATTTCTCTTCTTTTATTTTAACATTTTATTTGTTTTCCAATTATGTACAATAATAATATGTACCCATCTTTTTTTATTAAAGATTTTATTTATATTGTTTTACAATTTTTCCTCTAACTTTACTTCCCTCCCCCACCCCCAAAGAAAGCAATTTGTCAGTCTTTACATTGTTTCTACGTTGTAGATTGATCCAAATTGAGTGTGATGAGAGAGAAATCATATTCTTAAGGCAGAAACATAAAGTTAAGAGAAAATAAGATCAGACAATAAGATATCAGTATTTTTCCTAAATTAAAGGAAATAGTCATTGAACTTTGTTCAAACTCCACAATCCTTTCTCTGGACACAGTTGGTATTCTCCATTGCAATCAGTTCAAAATTGTCCCTGATTGTTGCACTGATGAAATGAGCTAGTCCATAAAGGTTGATCATCACCCCCATGTTTCTGTTAGGATGTGCAGTGTTTTTCAGGTTCTCCTCATCTCACTCAACATCAGTTCATGAAAATCCCTCCAGGCTTCTCTGAATTCCCATCCCTTCTGCGTTCTAATAGAACAATAGTTTTCCATGACATACTTATACCACAGTTTGCTAAGCCATTCCTTATTTGAAGGACATTTACTTGATTTCCAATTCTTTGCCACCACAAACAGGGCTGCGATGAATATTTTTGTACAAGTGATGCTTTTACCCTTTTTCAGCATCTCTTCAGGGTATAAACCCAGTAGTGCTATTGCTGGATCAAAGGGTATGCACATTTTTGTTGCCCTTTGGGCACAGTTTCAAATTTCTCTCCAGAAAGTTTGGATGAGTTCACAGCTCCACCAACAATGTAATAGTGTCCCAGATTCCCTACAACCCTTCCAATAATGATCATTACCCTTTATGGTCATATTGGCGAGTCTGAGAGGTGTAATTTAATTTACATTTCTCTAATGAGTAATGATTTAGAGCAATTTTTCATATGACTATGGATTGTTTTCATCTTATCTGTAAATTGCCTTTGCATATCATTTGACCATTTGTCAATTAGGGAATTGCTGTTTTTTTAAAAAAAATTGACTCAGTTCTCTGTATATTTTAGAAATTAGTCCTTTGCACCTAGTCTATTACACTGTCCACCACTCTATTTTTTAGCCAATACCAGACAGTTTTGATGACTGATGTTTTCTAATATAATTTTAGATCAGGTAGGGCTAAGCCCTCTTCTTTTGCACTTTTTAAAAATTAAATCCCTGGAAATTCTTGACTTTTTATTTCTGCATATGAATTTAGTTATAAGTTTTTCTAACTCATTACAGTAATTTTTTGGAATTTTGATTGGTAGGGCACTAAACAAGTAGTTTAGTTTTGGTAGAATTGTCATTTTTATTATATTAACTCTATCCATGAGTAGTTGATATTTGTCCATTATTTAAATCTGATTGAATTTGTGTGAAAAGTGTTTCATAATTTTTTTTCAAAAAGTTTCTGAGTCTGCCTTGGAAAATAGACACCAGGTGTTTGAGGTTACTTTGAATGGATTTGTCTTTCTAGCTCTTCCTGCTGCAACTTGCTAGTCATCTATAGAAAATTTGAGGATTTATGAGGGTTTATTTTATACTTTGCTAAAATTGCTAATTGTTTCCAGTAGTTTTGGGGATGATTTCTTGGGATTCTCTAGGTAGACCATCACATCATCTGCAAAGAGTGAGAGTTTTGTCTCTTCCTTCCCAATTCTAATTCCTTCAATTTCTTTTTCTTCTCTAAATTAGTGGTGATAATGGGCATCCTTATTTCACCCTGATCTTATTGGGAATGCCTCTAACATCTCTCCATTGAATATAATGCCTGCTTTTGGTTACAGATAGATAATGCTTCTTATTATAAGAAACAGTCCATTTATTCCTACACTCGCTGGTGTTTTTTAGTCAGAATCAGTGCTGGATTTTCTCAAAAGCTATTTCAGCATCTATTGATATGGTTATATAATTTCTGATAAGATTTTTGTTGATATAATTGATTATACTAACAGTTTTCCTAATGTTTACCCAAACCTGCATTCTTGGGGTAAATCCTACTTAATCATACTGTGTTATCCCAGTGATAACTTGTTGTAATTGTTTTGCTAAGATTTTCTTTAAGATTTTTGCATCTATATTCATCAGGGAGATAGGTCTATAATTTTCTTTTTCTGTTTTAACTCTTCCTGGTTTAGGTATCAGCACCATATTGGGTTCATAGAAAGAGTTAGGCAGAGTTCCATCTTTCCCTATTTTTCCAAAGAGTTTGTATAGAATTGGAACCAGTTGTTCATTCCTTAAATGTCTGGTAGAGTTCACTTGTAAATCCAACAGGCACTGGAGTAATTTTTTAGGGATTTCAATGATGGCTTGGTGAACTTTGTTTTGTGAGATAGTGTTGTTTAGGTACTGAATCTCCTCTTCATTTAACCTGGGCAACTTCTAGTTTTGTAAGTATTTATCCATTTCACATAGATTGTCAAATTTATTGGCATAGAGTTGGAAGAAATAAATCTGTATTATTACTTTAATTTTCTCCTCATTGTTGGTGAGTTCACCTTTTTCATTTATGATACTAGCAGTTTAGTTTTCTTCTTTATTTTTTTAAACCAAATTGACCAGAGGTTTATCAATTTTATTGTTTTTTTTCATAAAACCAAATCTTGGTTTTATTTATTAATGCAATAGATTTTTTGCTTTTAATTTTATTAATTACTCCTTTAATTTTTAGAGTGTCTAATTTGGTATTTAATTGGGGTTATTTAATTTGTTCTTTCTCTAATTTCTTTAGTTGCATATTTAGTCTATTGGTTTCTTCTTTCTCTAATTTATTCATGTAAGCATTTAAAGATACAATATATCCCCTGACAGCCACTTTGAATGATTTTGCTATGTTGTTTCATTATTGTCATTATCTAGGATAAAATAATTAATTCTTTCTATATTTTGTTTTTTGTTCCACTCATTCTTTAAAATGAAGTTATTCAGTTTCCAATTGGTTCGGAGTTTATATCTCCCTGACGCAATATTGCATAAAACTTTTATTGCATTGTGATCTGAGAAAAACGTATTCACTATTTCTGCTTTCTGCAGTGGATCATTAGGTTTTTATGTCCTAGTACATGATCAGCTTTTGTATAAGTGCCATGTACTGCAGAGAAAAAGGTATATTCCTTTCCATTCCCATTCAGTTTCTCCCATAAGTATATCATATCTAGTTTTTCTAAAAATCTATTTACCTCCTTAACTTCTTTTTTTGTTTATTTTATGATTCAATTTATCTACATCTGAGAGTGGGAGGTTGAGGTCTCCCACTAGTAGAGTTTTGCTGTCTATGTCTTCCTGTAGTTCTTTCAGCTTCTTCTCTAAGAATTTGGATGCTATCCCATTGGTAGCTTATATATTCAGTATTGAAATCACTTTATTGTCTATGATACCTTTCAGGAGGATATAGTTTCCTTCCTTATTTCTTTTAATGCTATCTAATTTTGCAGTTGCTTTTTCTGAGATAAGGATAGCTACCCCTTCTTTTTTAACTTCAGGTGAGGCAAAATATATTTTGCTCCAACCTTTTACCTTTACTCTATATGTATCTCTCTGCTTCAAATGTATTTCTCGTAAGCAGCATATTGTAGGATTTTGGTTTTTATTCCACTCTGCTATTTGCTTCCATTTTAAGGGAGAGTTCATCCCATTCATATTCAAAGCTATAATTGCCCTCCATGCTATCTTCCCCCTGTTTGTATTTTTTCCCCTTCCCTCCCCCTTATCTGTATTCCCCAGTATTTTTTTCTGAATATCCCCCTTTCAGTGTGTTTGCCCTCCTATATCCACCCCTCCTCTTTGTTTCCTGTTTCCCTTTTTCACTTTTCCCTTCGCCTCCTTTTGCTAATCCCCCATTATCTCTCCCTCCCTTTCTCCTCCCCCCTCCCCTGTTCCCCTTTTAATACTTGAGAGGTCAGATGTTTTTTAAGTTAACTGAGTATTTTTGTAAATTGACTTTAATCCAAGTCTGATGAGAAGATGATTCAGGTATTTCTCATCTCTTCCCTTCTTCCCCTCTATTACCATAGGTATTGTGTACATCTTAGCATAATGAGATTTACCCCATTCAATCCCCTCCCTCCTCCCATCTCCTTCCTGTCCCCCTTTTTAAGGAGGTAGTATTTTTAAATCATTCTATCTAAGTCATAGAAAATTCTGATTATCCATGACTTCTAGCTAAGTGCTTTCTATCTAATAGAGTTACAATTCTTGAGAGTTATTAGAGTCTTTCTCCCAAGTAGGGTTATAGGCAGTTTCATTCCTTTGGATAACAGTCTCATGGATAAGTCATGAGTGTCCATCACTTCTGGCTAGGTGTCTTCTCTCTGTTAGAGTTACAGTTCTCAAGAATTATGAGAATCTTTTTCCCATGCTGGGATATAGCCAGTTTCATCTTATTGGATAGCAGTTTTTTTTCTTTACCCCCCCTTTTTTTTTTACCTTTTCATGAGTCTCTTGAACCTCCTGTTTGATGTCCAAATTTTCTATTTAGCTCAGTCTTTTCTTAAGAAATTTTTTGGAATTCTTCCTTTTAATTAAATGTCCATCTTTTTCCCTGGAAGAGAAGGCTCAGCTTTGAGGGATAGTGAATTCTTGACTGCATTCCAAGCTCCTTTGCTCTTTGAAATATCTTGTTCCAGAGAGAATTATTTTCTTTTTGGCTTTGCCCAACTGAGGATCTGAGACAATTATTCTCATTCTGTATCTGTCCAATTGATGATCTGAGAGATTTATTCTCATTTTGTATTTGTCCAATTGTATTTTCCAATGATTTGTTTTCTTGTTGCAATGTGTTAACTGACTATCCCAAATTTTCCATTTGATTTTTAAACTCCTTCCTTATTTCTTCAAGTAAGTCTTCCTGGGCTGGAGACCAGATCATATTCTCCTCAGAGATTCTATTTCTCTCTGAGTTAAGGTCTTTTCCTTCCAAACATTTTTCTATAGATCCACCTTTCTTCTGATCTTTCTTCATTTTGCTTAGACCTTGAATTGGCTAGGGGCTGGTTCACAGAGGTTTGATTTTGGGCTCACTGGGTGCAATAGCTCCAGCTGCTCAGTAGGAGGTGCTAGAAGATTTGCTCTCTGAATGCAATTTCTCTACATGGCCACTAGGAGGTGCGGGTTTCTTTCTTTGGAGTGTCTGTGACCTTTACTGAGGCCTTCTCCCTTAGCCTGGAGGCAGTGATTGAAGCTGTAAAATAATTTCGTCTTCAATCAATGTTGGGTTCTACCCTGGGGTGAGGTCATCCCTTTTCTTATTGTCAGCTTGGATGGTTCTTCTGCTCATACTCTTGTGCCTTGGGCAGAAGCAGCCTGTATTTGTGTTTGTTCTGGGAAGAGGCCTCAGCTGCAATGGAAGCATGGACTCAGAGCTCCTCCTATCAGAGGAGCCCAGGGATGGTGTCCCCAGCTCTCCTACACCAGAACTCTACCCCCCAGCCCTGTCAGCAAGCTCCAGATGGTCAGCATGAACACCAATGCCTCAGCTCCTTAGTTGACCCAAGCCCCTGTGGTTGACCAGGCTCTAGCCCCGCTGATCAAGCAGGTCTGGCTCTCGGGCCTTCAGGTGCCCAGGGCTCCAACACCACCTGCTCTGCCCTCTTTGCTTAGACTCACTCAGGTCCATGGAAAACAAATCCTGAGGTAGATGTTACTTCTCCTGGCTTTTCTTTCTGGGTTTTGTGGATTGGATTTCTGTTAAGAGGTTTGTTTCATTTCATGGATGTGGAAATATTTGGAGACTTCAGAACTCTGCCTGTCTTCTCTCCACCACCTTGGCCAGAAGTCTCACCCATCATTTTTTGCAAGGCTCTAAATTCTACGTCCCCCCCCCCACAGAAAGCCATCTGACAGTCTTTACATTGTTTCTATGTCATACATTGTTGTAAATTGAATGTTATAAGAGTAAACATAAGAATAAACATAAACCCACTCCTCCCCCAAGAAGTGAGACACCTCAAGAATAGAGAGAGAGAAAAAAAATTGTTCTTCAGTTTGTGTTCAGATTCCAATGTCTCTGTCTCTGGGGTGAGTTGCTTTCTTTATCATAAGTTCACCAGAGAAGCTGCTTCTATATTTTAACCTCAGTTGCTATTACTAGCTGTATTACCCTCCACTCTATTCCTCCCCACACTCATTTATTCTATTTTCTCTCTCCTTTCATCCTGGCTCTGTACAAAAGTGTGTGGAATCTGAGTACTCTCTCCCTTTACCTTCCCTCTCTTCTATCACCTATTCACCCCTTCCCTCTCTGCATTCCACCTCATCCTGTCTCTTTCCTCCAATCCTTCTCCAGGGAAAGACATATTTCCTTACCCTATTAAGTGTGTATATTATTTCATCCCTGAGCCATTTCCAATGAGAATGAAGGCTCATTCATTCCCCCTTGCCTTCTCCCCCTCTACTCCAATGAAAAAGCTTTTTCTTGACTCTTATGTGAATCTGTCAGCTTCTTCTTCATCTCCTTTTCCTTCCCCCAGTACTTTCCCCCATTGCCCATTGACTCTATCCCTTTACCACATCATACCATTATATTCCGCTCCTTCCTATGCTCTGTCTATATATACTCCTTCTAACAGCTCTTATAAATGAGAAAGTTCATATGAGTTATCAATATCTTCTTCCTGTGTGGGAATACAAACAATTCAACATCATTAAGTTCCTCATAGTTAGTCCCTCTCTTCTACTCCCTTCTCTATCCATGCTGTTTTCTCCTATCATATCTCAGTTTTCTATGATTTCATCCACTCTATCTTCCTTCTTGTTTATTTTGTTGTTAGATTTATCTAGTTCTGAGAGAGGGAGATTGAGCTTTCCCATTATTAAATTTTTGCTGTCTGTGTTTCCTTACAATTCACTCAGATTTTCCTTTAGCAAATCTAGATGCTATACAACTAGGTGCATACATGTTTAGTGATGACACAGGTTCATTACCAATGCTGCCTTTTAAGAAGATGTAGTTTCCTTCCTTATCACTTTTAAAGAGATTGATTTTTGCTTTTACTTTGTCTGAGATTAGGATCACTACCTCAGATTTTTTTTACTTCAACTGAGGCATAACATATTTTGCTCCAACCTTTTATCTTTGCCCTGTGTTTATCTCTCTGCTTCAAATGTGTTTCTTGTAAGCAACATGTTGTAAGATCCTGATTTTTAATCTATTCTGCTATCTGATTTCATTTTATGGGACAATTCATCTTATTCACATTTACAGTTAAGATTACTAATTTTTTTTGTATTTTTCTCCATGCTATCTTTCTTCATTTATATTTATCTCTTTCCTATTCTCTTATTCCTCTTCACCAAAATTATATGAAGTTTCTCCTTTGACTTTTCCTTTTAAAAATTTAACTTTGAATTTATTTTCACATATAGCTTTCCTTCCCTTTTACCACTCACTTTTTCCCTTATCTTTTCCTTTCCCAGTCCCTCCCTTCCCTGTAGATTTTTAAACCCAAGTAGTAATGTATCTTATTCCCTCATTGGGCTAAATCTATTGAATAGAATTTACTCAGCATTCACATTCTCCGTTCTTTCCCTCTAAAATTATAAAGCTTTGTGCCTCTTACCTTGGTGCTATTTATCATTCTAATATTAGTAATCAGGTATCAACAATCACAGTCGGATTATTTATTTGCTTGATAAGCAACTTTTGTTATCAAGATATCATCACAAATTGTTTACTTGATAAGCAGCATTGACTCAAAATGCATCAAATTATAATTCTAATCATTTTTGAAAGATTTTATTTATTTTGAATTTTATAATTTTCCCCCAATCTTGTTTCCCTTCCCCCCACCCATAGAATGTATTCAGTTAGTCTTTATATTGTTTCCATGATATATATTGATCTAAGTTAAAAGTGATGAGAAAGAAATCATATCCTTAAGGAAGAAGCATAAAGTATGAGATATAGCAGAATTACATAATAAGATAACATTTTTAATTAAAGGCAATAGTATTTGGTCTTTGTTCACACTCCACAATTCCTTCTCAGGATACAGATGGTATTCTCCATCGCAGATACCCCAAAATTTTGCCTTATTGTTGCCCTTGTTGTTATGAGCAAGTCAATTAATGTTGATCATCATTCCCATATTGCTCTTAGCGTGTATAAAGTTCTTCTGGTTCTGCTCATCTCACTCAGCATCAGTTCATGAAAATCCTTCCAGTCATCCTTGAATTCCCATCCCTTCTGGTTTCAAATAGAAGAACAGAGTTCAATCACAAACACATACCACAGTTTATTAAGCCATTCCCCAGTTGATGGACTTCCCATCATTTTCTAGATCTTTGACACCACAAACAGAGCTGCTATGAATATTTTTGTACAGGTGATGTTTTTACCCTTTTTTCATAATCTCTTCAGGGTATAGCCCCAGTAGTGGTATTGCTGGATCAAAGGATATGCACATTTCTGTTGCCTTTTGGGCATAATTCTAAATTGCTCTCCAGAAAGGTTGGATGAATTCACAGCTACACCAGCAATGTATTAGTGTCCCATATTTCCCACATTCCATCCAACATTGATCATTTTTCTTTCTGGTCATATTGACCAGTCTGACAGGTGTGAGTAACTACTTCAGAGTTGTTTTAATTTGCATTTCTCTAATAATTAGTGATTTAGAACAATTTTTCATGTGACTGTGGATTGTTTTGATTTCCTCATCTGTAATTTACCTCTGCATATCCTTTGACCATTTTTCTATTGGAGAATGGTTTGTATGTTTTTATTTTAATTTATCTCAGTTCTCTGTATATTTTAGAAATGAGTCCTTTGTCAGTAATACTAGTTGTCAAAATTGTTTCCCAATTTACTACATTTTTTTTATCTTGGTTACAGTGGTTTTGTCTGTGAAAAGCTTTTTAATTTAATGTAATAAAAATTGTCTAGCTTATTTTTAATGGTGTTCTCCATATGTTTCTTGGTGATAAACTGCATCCCTTTCCATAGATCTGAAAGGGAAACTATTCTGTGATCTCCTAGGTTGCGTATAATATTGGTTTTTATGTCTAGATCCTGTATCCATTTTGATTTTATCTTATTATAGCGTGTGAGGTGCCTTACTAAAATCCCATTTTCCCAACAGTTTTTAGCTGGACTCTTAAGGTTTATAAAACAGTGGATTTCTATAATTGATTCCTGCTATTGCACCTAGTCTATTCCACTTATCCACAACTCTGTTTCTTAGGGAATACCAGACAGTTTTGATGACTGATGCTTTATAATATAATTGTAAATCTGGTAGGCTAAGTTACGCCCTTTTGCACTTTTTCCCATTAAATCCGTTGAAATTCTGGACTGTTTATTTCTCCATATAAATTTACTTACATTTTTTTCTAACTAATTAAAGGAATTTATTGGAATTTTTTTTGGTAAGTCCCTGAACAAGAAGTTTGACAGAATTGTTATTGTTATTATATTTACTCAGCCTATTCATGAGCAGTTGATATTTTCCAGCTATTTAAATTTGATTTCATTTGTTTGAGAAGGGTTTTGTAATTGTTTTCAAAACGTTTCTTGAGTCTGCCTTGACAGGTAGACTCCCAGATATTTTATATTGTCTGGTTTCTTTGAATGGGAGTTCTCTTTCTAGGTCTTTCGGCTGAATGTTGCTAGTCATATATAGAAATATTGAGGATTTATGAGAGTTTATTTTATAACCTGCAACATTGCTACAGTTGCTAATTATTTCTAGTAGTTTATTAAGAAGATTTTTTGGGGATTCTCTATGTATACCATCACATCATCTGCAAAGAGTGTGAGTTTTGTTCCTTCTTTCCTTATTCTAATTCCTTTGATTTCTTTTTCTTCTCTTATTGCTGAAGCTAACATTTCTAATACAATACTGAATAGTAGAGGTGAGAAGGGACATCTTTGTTTCACCCCTGATCTTATTGTGAATGCCTCTAGACTATTCTCATTGCATATAATTCTTGTTGATGGTTTCAGACAGATAGTTCTTGTTATTCTAAGGAACAAACCATTTATTCCTATGCTCTCTAGTGTTTTTATTAGGAATGGGTATATTTTGTCAAAAGCTTTTTCAGCATCTATTGATATAATCATATGATTTCTGATAGTTTTGTTATTAATACAACTAATTATACTGAAAGTTTTCCTAATATTGAACCAATCTTGCATTCCCAGGATAAATCCTACTTGGTTATAATGTGCTATTCTAGTGATAACGTAGTCATTTTGTTAAGATTCTATTGAAAGTTTTTGCATCTATATTCATCAGGGAGATAGGTCTATAGTTTTATTTCTCTGTTTTAACTCTTCCTGGTTTAGGTATCAGCACCATATTGATGTCATAGAAAGAGTTTGGCAGAGTTGCATCTTCACCTATTTTTCCCAAGAGTTTATATAGAGTTGGAACCAATTGTTCCTTAAATATTTGATAGAATTCAAATGTGAATCCATCTGGCCATAGAGACTTTTTCTAAAGGAATTCAATAATGGCTTATTGAATTTCTTTTTCTGAGATAGGGTTATTTAGGTATTTAATTTCCTCTTCAAATTAACCTGGGCAACTTATATTTTTGTAAATATTCATCCATTTCATTTACATCATCAAATTTATTGGCATAGAGTTGGGCAAAATAATTCTAAATTATTACTTTAATTTCCTCCTCATTGGTGGTAAGCTAACCTTTTCATTTATGATACTAGCAATTTAGTTTTCTTCTTTCTTTTTTTAAATCAAATTGACCAGAGGTTTATCAATTTTATTGTTTTTTTTTTCACAAAACCAACTCTTGGTTTTATTTATTAGTTCAGCAGTTTTCTTGCTTTCAATTTTATTAATTTCTCCATTAATTTTTAGAATTTTTAATTTGGCCTTTCATTTGGGGTTTTTAATTTGTTCTTTGTCTAATATTTTAGTTGCATATTTAGTTCATTGATTTCCTCTTTCTTTAATTTATTCATGTAAGATATAATACAATCCTCTGACAGTCACTTTGAGTGAATTCCATAGATTTTGGTATGTTGTTTCTGTATTGTCATTATCTGAAAAGAAATAATTAATTCTTTCCATAATTTGTTGTTTGATCCACTCATGCTTTATAATGAGGCTATTTAGTTTTCAATTACTTTTGGGTCTTTAAATCCCTGGCTCAATATTACATATGATTTTTCTTGCATTATGATTTGAGAAAGATGTATTCACTATTTCTATCTTTCTGCAACTGATTATTAGGTTTTGATGCCATACTAAATAGTCAATGTTTGTATAAGTTCCATGTACTGCAGAAAATAAATTATATTTCTTTGTATTCCCATTCAGTTTCCTCTATAAGCCTATCATGTTTTTGTTTTCCAATGATCTATTTACCTCCTTAACTCTGTTCTTGTTTATTTTATGTTTAAATTTATCTAAATCTGAGAGTGGGAGTTTGGGGTCTCCCACTAGTAGAATTTTGCTTTCTATGTCTTCCTTTCATCTTCTCCACTAAGAATCTAGATGCTATATCTTTAGGTACATACATATTTAGTATTGAAATTACTTTATTGTCTATGGTGCCTTTTAGGAGGACAAAGTTTTCTTCCTTATCTCTTTTAATCATATCTGTTTTTGCTGCCACCTTGTTTGAGATAAGGATTGCTACCCCTGCTTTTTTCACTTCAACTGAAACAAAATGTATTTTTCTCCAACCTTTTACCTTAACTCTATATGTATCTCTGTGCTTTAAATGATTTTCTTGTAAGCAGCATATTGTATGGTTCAGGTTTTTAATCCACTCTGCTGTTCACTTCTGTTTTAAGGGAGAGTTCATCCCATTCACATTCAAAGTTATAATTACTAACACTTTATTGCACCCAATGTTATCTTCCCTCTTTTTAAAAAAAATTTTCCCCCTTTCCCCCTTTATCCATGTACCTTGGTATTTTGTTTCTGAATACCCCCAACTTCATTGTGTTTTGCCTCCTATAACAAACAGTCCCCCCCTTTTCCCCCCTAACCCTTTGCCCCTTCTTCCTTCCCTTCTTTCTGGTGATTCCCCCTTTCCTCCCCCTCCCCCATCCCCTTTTACCACTTTAAAGGTAAGATAAGTTTCTTAACTTAACTGAGTTTATCTTTGTTAATTTTAAGTTAATCTGCTGAGAGTAAGATTCAGGTGCTTCTCACCTCCTCCCTTCTTCCCCTTTATTGCAATAAGTCCTTTGTATCGCTTAACATAAGGAGGTCTCATGAAGTCATTGCTTCCACAGACTCTATTCTTTTTTTTAAAGGAACAATTTTCTTCATTTACTTTTTGCAACACCTTTTCCAATTGGTCAATTCTATTTTTGTAAGTATTTTCCATTTGGCCAATTGACCTTTGAAGGGAATTATTTTCTTTTTTCATTTGTCCAATTGAATTTTCCAAGGATTTGTTTCATTTCTTCTCTGGACTTTCTTTTCCCCAATTTTCCAAATTCTCCAAGTGATTCCCCAATCATTCTCTTCCATCCTCCCATATCTTTATAATCCTCCTTTTTAAGGAGGTATTGTTTTTAAATCTTTCTATCTGAGGCACAGAAAGGAAATAAATGTCCATCATTTCTGGCTAAGTGTATTCTCTCTACTAGAATTACAATTATTGAGAGTTATTAGAGTCTCTCTCCCAGGTAGGGATATAGCCAGTTTCATCTTATTGAATAGCAGTTTCTCAAATAAGCCATGAGTGTCCATCTCTTCTATCTAATTAAATTCTCTCTTAATAGAGTCACAATTTTCTAGAGGTTATTAAAGTCTTTCTCCCACGGAGGGATATAGCCAGTTTCAACTTATCTGATAAAAGCTTTTTTTTTCATTTTCTTCCCCCCACCCCTTTTTTATTTTACCTTTTCATTTGTCTCGAGTCTCCTGTTTGATGTCCAAATTTTCTATTAAAGCTCTGGTCTTTTTATGAGGAAATATCGGAAGTGTTCCATTTCAATAAATGTCCATCTTTTGTTCTGGAAGTTTTGCCTGATAATGGATTCTTGGCTGCTTTCCAGCTCCCTTGCTTTTCAGAATATTGCATTCCAGACCCTTTGATCCCTTAATGTTGATGTTGCCAGTTCCTGTATAATGTTACTGTAGCTCCTTAGTAACTATATTGTTTCTTTTTTGCTTCTTGCAGGATTTTCTCTTTTATCTGATAGTTCTGCAATCTGGCTACAATATTGCTTGGTGATTGGATTTTGGGATACCTTTCCTGAGGGCATCAATGTAATCTTTCAAAAACTATTTTGCCCTCTGCTTCCATGATATCAGGGCAGTTTTCCATCACTAAATCCTGTAGTAGTGAGTCCCAATGTTTTTAAGAAGACCAATAAGATCTGTTCTTGAGGTCAATGGTTTTGCTGATGAGGTATTTTACATTTTCTTTTCTTTTTTCAATTTTTTGGTTTTGTTTAACAGATTCTTGTTGTCTCATGAAGTCATTGCTTTCCACGGACTTCATTCTCTTTTATGGAACAATTTTCTTCATTTACCTTTTGCAATTCCTTTTCTGATTGATTCTATTTTTGTAAGAGTTCCATTTGACCAGTTGAGCTTTTGAGAGAATTATTTTCTTTTTACATTGGTCCAATTGCATTTTCCAAGGATTTGCTTTCTTGTTGCAAGGTGTTAATCTTCTCTTGAGTTCCTTTTACCAAATTTTCCAAATTTTCCAATTGATTTCTAAACTCCTTCCTGATTTCTTCAAGGAAGTCTTTCTGTGCTGGAGACCAAATCATATTCTCCTTAGAGTTGTTTTTGCCTCTCTGATTTGGGGTCTTTTCCTTCTAGGAATTTTTATATGGACCCCCTTCCTGATGGCCTTTCTTCATTTTCCTCCTAATATCTTGTGTTGGGGAAGGGGCTGGTTCACAGAGGTTTGGTGTTGAGATCCCTATAGACTTTATTCAATTGGTTTAGGTTTAGTAACTCTATGTGGGCTGGCCAGTAAGGGGTGCTAGAGGCTTTGCTCAGTGTAATATCTCCATCGGGCTAGTAGGGGTTGTTAGAATCTTTGCTTCCTGAGTGTAATATCTCTTCCCAGCCAGTAGGGTGTGCTAGAGGATGGAACATACCCTGTAGTCCTTCTGGTAAGTCCTAGGCTATCAGTCCAATGGCCATACCTCCACTCTGGTTGTTTCTCGGGGCAAACACCTCTGGGGCTGATCTTAGACTCATCCAGCTCTCACCCTTCCTCCACTGGTTATCTGTGATCAGTGTTCTGCGCACCTATGATCCCCAAAGAAAGACCTTGAGGTAGATGTTGTTTTCCTAACTTTTCTTTCTGGGTTTTGTTGCACATATTTCCAATTAGAGGTTTGTTTCATATTATATATGAGGAACATCAGGAGACCTTAGCACAGGGCCTGGCTTTTCTCAGTCATCTTGACTCGAAGTCCAATTCTAATCATTTTTCACCTTACCCCATTTTCAAGTATCTTTCAAGTACTCAGAATCCTCTTCATGAACCAAAGTATTGTGCAGGGTATTGAAACCCTAACCCAAAATGACTACTTGGAGTTCTCTCAAAGTGGTAGCAAAGAGTTAAAATTTAATTTGGTTCTTGAAAGAAGAGGAGCAGTTCCTAACCCTCTATGAGTGAGAGAGGGAGCAGGAAAAGCTGGATTACAGAAGCTGAAGCAGGGTTAAAAAAAAACACAAATAACACAACCCATTCCCCCCTCCTCTTTTCTGCTGACCCTTACAACTGGTCAAACTGGATGGTCCAAAGAGAAGGGGGAGTGTACCTAAGCTTTCCCAGGCGGGAAAGTCTTTGTTTACATCTTAAATGGTTAGGGTGACATAATTTTTCTAGCCAGAGATCCAGGTTGTCACGCTCACCTGATTCTTGAGAAGTAGAAACTAAGGCCTATGGCTTAGACAAATTAAGCACAAAAGTCAGCACTTTTGCCCCTCACAATCCCTCCTCTTATTTGTTATATTCTCTGCTGACTTTCACCCATTCTGTCCCCTGTTCTTCTTGAAATTTTGTAATAACTCCTCACAATGCTGTTCAATTTCTTCATCTCTACTATCTCATCTTACAGGAGTTCAACCTTCTCTCCTTAACATCAGCATTTGGGCTTGGTCTTCAGCCAAAAGAATTTGAGGAGGATTTTATGATCTGTACTAATAACCAACCATATCATGCATGGTATACAGTTAGGGAGGATAATCAAGACTCCTAATACTCAAAATCTATACCAAACTAATTGATGCCAAAAGCACCCTCCAAACCAAGCCCACCATGAATTATTAAAGAGAGATTTCCAAATCTGGACAGGGACATGGGATGTTTTTCTAATTTCTGTGGTGATCTCCTTCATCAATTTTCCATTGTCATCAATTTTCATACAACAAATGGACAAATTCAAATACCCCCTTCCTCAGACAGCACATAATCTAACACTAATCTGTATTGTAGTATATCTTCCCTAGTTTGGTTGATTTCATCTGCCAATAAGTCCAGTGCTTTGCCATTTGATTTTTTATAATTTCCACTACAGCTTGAAGTCTAATCATTCTATTTAACATATAGATTGGTGTCCTATATTCCCAATTCACATCTTATGTCCACTTAGCAGGGCCACACTCATTTAATTATCCTTTGTAGGGGTCAGGCATTCCCCCAACCATTAGCATCTCCCTCCAGTTTTCATCAGAGAAGTATCTATACTCCATTTCTGGTTTCCTATGTCATCATATAATTGAATAACTAAAGAACTTCTTATTTGATCTGAGAGGAAAAGGAACTTAGGTCTAATTAATCCTATATAGCAGAACCCTGTCCAATTTAGTGGGAGGTATGTATAGGCTTTTAGAGCCAGATTCTTTTTTTATGGAAAATCCTGGTCTGATTATATTCTGTTATAAGGTAATACTGCATATCCTGATCTCCCTTCTGTCACACCTCATCTACCCATTATTTTTGAACTGGCATTTCCACAACTGTAGACCTTCCTCCCAGCTACATCTCTCAATGCAAGGTTTTCCACCTCTATTTCAGTTACTCCAAAAAGTAATAAAGAACCCTTCCCATCCATTGTCATTTACCCATCTCCAACTTTTGGAGCTGAGTAATCAGGGGACCATAGTTCTTATTATACATTTTATATTCTGCTATGGATAGGTCACCTTTACACTTTCCTACTCCACTGAGCATATATTGGCAATGATTCTCATCCATTTTTTCAGTATGACATCTAACCCACTGCCATCATTACACTGTATGTGGGTCCTATCCCAAGTGCCTGGTACCTACTGCAATGTGGCACTAATCGTATATTATCAACCTTAGCAGAAAAAGTCCACCTGCAACTATTTTGTTCTAAGTCAAGTCCCAGTTTAGTTAAGGCAATATCTCCCTGTCATGGATTCTGCCAGTGGCCATTGGTGTTCTTCCTTCTCATTCCAAAATTCAGTTCCACTATGTACTAAAGACTTTTTACTCAATAACCAAACAGTTTCAGGTGGAACCAGCACCCATGGACACGTGCTCAATCCTTGAGCCCCCCCCCCCCCCCCCGCAACTAAAGCAACAGTTAGTTACATTGAAAGTATTAACAGTGGTTTGAATTAAGTTCTGAAACGTGTTTTCTTCTTCAAGGAAGGTGTCTAAAACTGAGGCCTGATATAACATTAGGCTCAAATTTAAGAGGGACACTCTCAGAACATGGTATCTAAGACATTTCTACAGCACTGTAGTCTTAACCAGAGCCTAGAAAGTGAAGGGGGCCAACACCAGGGAGTGACACTGTAATTACACCCAGGAATAGGTCTCACGTGAAAATCCCTTACATTATATACAATTATACCAGCTAGGAAGCTAAGGAGTGATAACAAAATTATAACAAAGAGAGAATACCAAGAATCCTTCACTTCCTGGGCAAGGTGTTGGAGTGTCCATTAGTCCTATACTTGCTTAAAATGCAGTTTCAATTCATTCATGGCTTCCAAGTCCACAGTCCATTCTTTTGGTTGATTCACAAAACTTTTTATTCTGGTATGGTGGGTCCAGCCTTGCCCTGGTTCTGCACAGCAGTGTCTGAGGTTAGGAGAAACTGAAACAGTCCTTCTCAATTCAGAGTCAACTTTTCCTCCTTCCATGTCTCGATCAACATCCAATTGCCTGGTTCAAAATTGTGGATTGCAAACACTAAAGGACGAGTCTGTGTAATAAATCCTTTGAAGTGAATGACTTTCAAATGTTGGACCAGTACCTTTATTATTATTCTAAGAGAAACTTTTCCTCATTATCTAAACTAGGATCCCATTCTTCAATTGGACCAAAAAAATGGATGACAATACAACATCTCATAAGGAGATAACTTGATGTCCATTCTAGGTTTTGTCCTGATCCTTAACAATACAAGTGGCAGGCATTTGGTCCAAGGTAATTGTATCTCAAGACACAACTTTCTTAAATGTCTCTGAATTTCCTGGTTCATTATTTCTACCTTGCCAGAGGAGGGCAGATGCCAGGGGGTATTTAGTTCCCAGGAAATTTCCAAGATTTGAGACAGGGACTGGAGAATCATGGAGGTAGAGCATGTGCCTTGATCTGAATCAATGCTATCCACCATGACATATTGGGGAATTACTTGTTTTAGTAGAATTTTGATGACCATGGGGGCAGTTGACCTTGAAAGAGGGAGGCTTCTACACAGGAGGTCAAATGGTCTACTATGCCCAACAAATATTTGAGGCGGGCAACAGGAGGCAGCTCAGTAAAATCCATCCATATGCTCTGAAAGGGTCTAATTTCTGGAGGCTGTCTACCAGCCGCTGTTTGATGCTGGGCAGCCCTATTTGTCCTTCGACAAATGAGACACCCATCTACCAATTTCCTGGTTATCGTATGGAGGCCAGGAGACACATACTTGGCTAAGGCTGCATCACACAGATTCTGGTCTCCCTAATGACTGCCTTGATGTAAAGTCTGCAAGACTTGCCTTATACTTGCTTTGTTCAGCATTTCCCATCCAATCAGGCAAATGCCAATGCCCCCTCATCATACTCCTTAGCCCCCAAGTCCATCATTTTCTGCTTTTCCTTATTGGTAAAGGATGGTAGAGAGTTGCTTGAAGGAATCCTTGGTATTAGTAACAACATACCTTTTGGTACTCCACGCTTTCCTTTCCCAGCTGTCTGAGCCATCTCATCAGCAAGGTGGTTACCCCTAGCTTCCAACGAGTTCCCTGATTGATGTCCTTTGACATGTACTACTGCAATAACAGGGGGTTTAAGCAAATTATTTAAAACTTCTCTTATTAGGGTATTGTAGGCCAAATCTTTCCCTTTACTATTTATCATTCCTCTCTCATCCCATATTTTTCCAGATATGTGTACCACTCCTCAAGCATAGTTGGAATCAGTATAGATAGTCCCTCCTTTGTTTTCCAATCCTTTTAATGCCTGGTCCAGTGCTTAAAGTTCATCAGCCTGAGCAGACCATCCTTTTGGAAGGTCTCCAGCTTGAACAATTGTATTTTTATTCCCATGTATTATAGCATATCCATTTATCTTTTTTCTTCCACCACCCTCAAGGATCCATCTACAAACCAATCTTCCCCACCTGGAATAAGTGATTCCTGCAAATAACTCTCACTTTAGCCTAAAAATTCACAACTTCCAAACAACTGTTTTCTAATTGCTGAGATTCTTCAGGGGAAACAGTCAGAAACTTGGTTGGACTCTGGTGATGATACCGAGTTAGTATCAAATCATCCTTTTCTAAGAGAATTGTTTCATATTTTACCATGTGAGAGTCTGTTTCTGTTGCTCATCATCCCTTCTAATAAAAACTTTAGTAGCTTCCTTCAAGAGGGTTCCAAGGGGCTCTTCATTCCAAAAGTCTATCCTCTGTAACTTCCTAGCTATGTCCAGCCAGGCATTGCTTACAAAATGAATTTTCAGTGTATTTTCCCCTTCTGGACTAGAGGGAGCTATCCCTGAATATTGATGGATCCCTGCCTTTAGTCTCTGTAAAAATACTTACGGGGACTTATCTTTAGTTTGCTTAATCTCAAAGGCTTTCTTTAAATTTTGGGTGTTTGGAACCACATTCTTAATTCCAATTATTATTAATTCCCTTAAATCCTCCTTATGGGCTTGATTCACTGGGCTCTTGATGTCCCAGTGGGGATCCCAGATAGAAAACTTGTCTTCCCCAGGAGTGGCCCTCCCACTCCCAATCCTTAGGGATGGTGAGGGTCCCATTCTAGAATAACATACTCATAATATGCATGAGCTTTCCCCAGGTATTCAACTTCTGATAGGACCAATTCTCAGTGGATCCATATTTGGGCCAAATTGCTCCACCACCCAAAATTTTATCCCCCATATAAATCAACAATACTTAACCATCTTTTTCATATCCTTGCCTCAATCTTTTGGTAACTGATCCCAATGTTGCAGCTGGCTGCTTAATGGACTGTCCTTTGGTATTTCCAAATTTCCTGCTGCAGTTTTAACTTCAGATTGTTCTTTTTGCCCATAATTTAGCATGAGTTCCGTCAACAGCACCTCCGAGTCCATGACTCAGTGAATTGTCCTAGTCTCTACTAGGCTCAAAGTGAGGGGTGCCTGCCCACCAACCATCACCCTAGTGTGCTGGCCTTCTGATTAGTAAGCTCCCCCTTTGGCTCATCAGATTGCTTACCTCTGGGACATGTGCTTTTAAGTTGCCTGACTGCAACTCCATCAGCTGGGTTTCCTTCAGGTAAATTTTTTGGATCGTTTCCTGGTCTTTGCTTCCACTGAGTTACTCTGCTTCAGGCTGTTTGTTTCAGGGAGAGTGAGACCCCCAACCACCATAAAGGACTGTTGGAGTAAAACTTTCAACAGGTGCCTGTCCTTGAGCTGAGTCAGGGGTCGTCTCTCCCTAACACCACTATCGCAGGATGAGCCCCCCAAAACTGTGCCAGGTTTTGGCTATTACATTCCTTGGAGTTTTTATCCTGAGGTTTCTTTCTGGAAATTTTCTGTGGATTTTTTCAATCCTTATATTGTTATCTTGTTCTTATTGATTTGGCCAGTTTTCCTTTATAATTTCCTGCAGGTTCTTTTTTCTTCTATACCAGGAGAAAGCAGCTTCACTTGGAGATCGCTGTCATTCCCAATGTCACTCTCACTCCTGCCCCCCTGGTCAGTCGTTTTTGTCCTGTCCATTCTACTTCCATCACGCATCTTGGTTATTCTCTCCTCTCTCTTCAGGTGCTACCACAACCTGAGGTCAGCCCTATTTCCTCAAACCTGGACCATACTGTTCTCCTGCTGATTGTCACACTGATCTTCAACACTCTCTTCACTCCAGTCCTCAATAAACTCAGCTACCACAATTATCTTCCTAAAACACAGGTCTGACCATGACGTCAAATTCTACAGACTCTATAATACCTCCAGAATTAAATACAACATTTTATTTGGCTTTTAAATCCTTTCAAAGCTTGATCCCTTCCTGTCTTTCCTCTCTTATTCTGCCTTATTTTCTTCTCACACATTTCAATGACCCTGACCTCCTCACTATTTGTTCCTTTCAGAAGAGTTTCCATCTGCTTCCTCTAGATGTTTTTCACTGGCTGGAATTCCTCTTCTCATCTCTGGCTCTTTTGCCTTTTTTTTTAAATCTCACCCAGAATCCACACACCTGACTACTTTTACCTTTGTTTTTTCCATTCTCTCTAATTCCTCTACATCTAAAATCTTATGCATAATTATTTTCATGTTATCTCCTTGAATGAACCTGACCTCCTTAAAACAGGGACTGTTTGTTAGTGGGATTTTTTTTCCCTTTCTTTCTATCTCCATTACTTAGCACATGCCTGGCATATTATGAGTGCATCCTAAATGCTTGTTACTGATTTGATCTTTGCTTCCTTCCTGAAAGTCTCCAATGTTATTGAGATGTGTTCTGTTTGTTATTTCCATGTTATGCACATAATGATAATTTCTCTGACAGTTTAACACATGAAGCAGAAAAATAGTAATGAATATAACAAGTTGTTAGGTATTATTATAAAATAACTTTAGCAAAAAAGGTAACCTAAGTTTTTTCGCCCATCCAGCCATCATAGTGGAAGCAATGCTGTCATCTCATCATCATGTCCTCTCATAAAACATTCAGAATCAAGAGGTTCCTGGCCAAGAAACAGAAGCAGAATCATCCCATTCCCCAGTGGATTCATGTGAAAACTGGCAATAAGATCAATTACAACTCAAAGAGCAGACAGTGGAGAAGGACCAAGCTTGGATTATAAAAAATGATAAAAAATGGCCAGGGAAATGAAAGACTTTCTACACCAAGACCACCTCCCCCTTCCTACCATTGCATCCATCCATCCATCCATCCATCCATCCATTCATCCATCCATCTATCACTTAAATCGCCTCATTGCCCCCAATAAGAAGTAACTACTACTGCTGCCCCTCCAATTTTGGAAACCTGTCTGTCCAAGTACAGACGACAAAGAAAACCCCCAGCAAAGTATTCAAGTTGACTTGCCCTTGAAAGTCTTAATCTCTTGCATCCATTCGCTCGGTAAACTGTGTATTGTGATATAGTTTAAATTACTGTTCTCTCCATCTCTGTGTGGCATTTGTCTGTTTGAAGTTATGCTTAAGAGGCAGAGATCATCCCGCAACAAGTTATTCCTGTCAAGAAAAACCAAGCTCAAGCCCTGCCTCAAATAAGCCTTCACAATAACCTCTCTATATTTTGTTTTGTGTTCTAAGGAGTTAGAAGAGAGCACCTACCTCACAGGGTTGTTGTGGGAATCTAAGATTTGCAAGCCTTCAGCGGAAGCCTCCAGTGTTGCTAATCCAGAGCTGTCTCAGCCAGATTACGTACAGCTGACTGTGGTCATTTCTCTAACCCACAGTCACAGAAGTAGCCTGCTGATTTCACACAATAAGCCGTCTTTGTTCCTTGTTGGGAGGTGGTAAATTAAGTGTTGGCAACTTTCTTAAAAGTTGTCGCTTATTTGTGTGTTTTGGAAAGCCCAACCTTTTTGTTAGGAATGAGACCTGGTCCAGGTGAATGGCTTCATAATTTTCTGAACATACAATTCTGCTAATAAAGGGCTTCCTACCAAAAAAGGTAACCTAAGAAAGATAGCGCTCCATTATCTGAATGGTACCCCAAGAATAAGATGGGTAAATAGATGTTTAACTCTCCAATTAAAGGTCCAAAGCAAAAGGACTGCTCTACTTTTATAGATGAGTATGAACTAAAAAAGAGAACAGGGCTGGTGTTATAATGATGCTGACATAAAATGATTGGTTAGATATCTGAAGAGTAAGGAACAACAGGGAATAGAAAGAGGGTCTAGCAACAGCCTCATTCTACTGTGTACAAGAATCAATAATTGATTGAGTCTATTTAGAAGGTACAAGAATGACTCAGACTTCTTTGCAGAGAAAAGCAGACATCATTGAAGGAAAGCTTCATGATGTAAAAATATTTTCCTATGGCATACCATATTTCTCAAAGTTAATTGAATTCAGAATTAATTTTAGAGACAAAGTAGCCAGAAGATAAGAAAATTTAAAAAAAATTGAAGATAATAAACTTTAGTCTTTTTTAAACTCAGCACTTTCTTCTCTGCATACAGATGGTGTTTTCTATGCCAACACTGTAAAATTATCCCTAATTATTGCACTCATGGAATGAACAGTGTTGGTCATCATCCCATGTTGTTAATGCATATAATGTTCTTCTAAATACATGCAAGTCTTTCTAGGCTTTTCTGAAATCCTGTATCTCATGACTTTTTATAGAAGAATAGTGTTCAAGTGCATGCGTGTGTGTACACACACACACACACACACACACACACACACACACACACACACACACCACAGTTTGTTCAGCCATTCCCCAATTTATGAACATCCTCTCCATTTCCTAATCTTTGCCACTAGAAAAATAATTGCTATGAATATTTTTATACCTGTGGGATTTTACCCTTTATCATGATCTCTTCAGAATACAGACCCAATAATCTTATTGTTCGATCAAATGGTATGCACATATTTATTGCCCCTGTGGCATAATTCCAAATTGCTCTACAGAAAGATTAGATCAGTTCATGACTCTACCAACAATGCATTAGTGTCCCAGTTAGCCCACATCCCCTCCAACATTGATCTTTTTTCCTTTCTAGTCACTTTGGTCAATCTGAGAGGTGTGAGGTGGTACCTTAGAGATGTTTTAATTTGCACCTCTCTGATCAATAATGAATTTGAGAAATTTTTCATATGACTATAGCAAGCTGTGATTTCTTCATCCAAGAATTGCCTTTGTATATCCTTTTGATTATTTGTGAATTGGGGAATGAGCTCTCAGTCATTCTTTTTCTCAATAAAATTTGATGTGTTCAGTTTATGGAAGTGGTGTCTTCTAAATTAAAACTGGGCATATGAAACTTGGGAAAGAATAATTTAAAGGCTAATAGGAGATGGAAATCTGTACTTTAGTGTGCTGGAGATAACTTCAAACAACTGAGGAAAGCCCATTTTAAAAATTATCATTGTGAGTACTTAAGTGCCTACTTCTCTCTCCTTAACTCTCTTACCTAGCAACACATTTCTGAATACATCCCACTCTAACTCAGTGCAAGTATTGCTTCAGTCAATAACATTCTGGTCTTAGAGTCAAGAAGTTCTGTGTTTAAATGTAGGCACAAATTCTAATTTCAAGAGGTTCAGAAAGTCACTTAACCTCAGTATGCCTTAATTTCTTCAACTGAAAATTGTAATCACCTATTTTTTTCAAAATTGGACAAATGGAAACTAATGATTTGATAAGATACCAAGATTTTATTAAACAAAACGAAGAACTAGAAAAACATAAGAAAATGTAAAGAACCTTATTGAAAAACAATGGAAAATAGTTGCAGGAGAGATAATTTATGAATCATTGGTCTATTGGAAAGTCTCAAACAAAAAAATAAAATATCTCTGGAAAATATATTTCAGAAAATTATCGTGGAAATGGCACAATAGCCTAAAATATGAAGATAAAATTGTCCTTGAAAGAATCCATCGACCAGCTCCAAAAAAAGAGACTAAAGAGATTTACAATCTGTAAATGTGTATTTTATTCAGTATTCCTTTCATTTCCCTCATAAAGTATATTCACAATCCTACTTTCTGAATCCCAAACTTTTATGATTTTTTGTGTAAATTGTAATTACATTTGATTTTTTTCTAATAATTAAAATTATTTATCTTGTTTTTAAATAAAATATTAAAATCAGAAAATGTGACTAACAACAAATTAGAGAAAAATATTAAAATAATGTAAAAACTCTTTGGACTAAAGATTCATCTTGCATGATTATGAAAGAATAAGTACAATCAAAATTTTCTATTAAAAATAAGACCTTGAATTTGGCAATCTTTCCATAAATCTAAGGGAGAAAGGAGATAGAAAAATTTGAAATGATTGTATTTCACTACATTTCTGTTTTATTATTTTTGTCTTCAGTCTGTATTCAGATACCATCAACTCTATTTTTTGTGATGGATAGTATTCTTTATCATAAGTTGTCAGGGAAATTGCTTCAAATTTTTTTCCCACAGATGCTATTGTTAACTAGATTTCTGTTCTGCCCCATCCACATTTATTCTATAGTCTCTCTCCTTTCACCCTGCCCCTCCTCAACAGACCCTCTTCCACAATCTTTCCTCTCTTCTATCACCTACATCCCCCTTCCTCCCTTCTCCCTGTCCCTTTTTTCCCCTCCCTTTCCTCATCTATTTTCCTCTAGGGTAAAAGAGTTTCTATACTCAATTGAGTTCATATGTTATTTCATCTCTGAGCAGCTTCTCATGAGAATGAAGGTTCATTCACTCTCCCTCACATTCCTTCCATGCCATTGCAAGTTTTTTCTTGACCCTTTTATGTGAAATAAGTTGGTCTGTTCTTCCTACCCTTTCCTTTTTAGTACATTCCTTTCTTGCCTATTAACTTCATCTTTCTAATATATTATACATTCATATACAGCTCCCAAATTGTTTTGTCTATAAATGTTGCTTCTAAGTGTCCTAATAAACGAGAAGGTTCATATGAGTTATCAGTATCATATTTCCATGCAGGAATGCAAGCAATGCCTCAAGCTTTGCCATACTTGCTCTACCTCTCTATGCTTCACCTGAATCCTGTACCTGAAGATCAAACTTTTGTTACAATTCTGGTTGTTTCAACAGGAAAGTTTGAAAGTTCCCTATTTCATTGTTTAAGGTTAACTCAGACCCTGCTGCTCGGTGTCCCAAACACTCCAGATTAAGCAACCAGTGCTCCCTACTGGCTGACCCTTGGAATTACTAAGCGACATAAGCAAAGCATCTAGGATCTGTAGAAGCAAACCTCTGAGAGCCAGCCCCCGCCAACAAAAGATCCTGGAAATATGAAGAAAGGCCAGCAAAAAGATTGGAACATGGAGAAATACTTAGAAGAAATAGATTCTAACCAAGAGAGATTGAGCACTTCTGAGGTAAATATGAATTGGTCTGCAGTCCACAAAAACTTCCTTGAAGAAATCAGGAAAGGGTTTAAAAATTAATTGTAAAAATTGGGAAAAGAAACTCAAGAGAAAATAAACCCCTTGCAACAGGAAAAGAAATCCTTGGAATATACAATTGGACAAATACAAAATGAGAATAACTTTCAGATCGTCATTTGGACAAATGCAAGAAGAAAATGATTCTTTCAAAACTTCACTTGGGCAAACGGAAAACTTCAAAAATAGAATTGACCAACTGGAAATGGAGTTGCAAAACATAATTGAAAAAAATTCTTTTTCTCTAAAAACTCTCCCTCCAGCTCTTCTGGCAAGGTCCATACTTTCAGTGCCACAACCAATGCCTCTGCTCCCTAGTTGGCCGATTAGACTTGCCCTCATTTTAGGCTTTGAGGATCTTGCCTGCCCCACCAATCAGGCTAGTGCAGTTCTCAGGCTCTGACCCTGTCCTGTGCTCCTGGCAGAATCAGCCCTCTGTGCCCTGCTCACCCATGAACCTTGAGGACAAACCTTGAGTTAGTTCTTCTCTTAGTTTCTATTTCTTGGTTTTGTGGATCAGATTTCTGTTAAGAGTTTTGTTTTATAGTATTTATGAGGGAAGATCAAGAGATTAGCATTGTGCCATCTTGGACATCTTGGCCAGAAGAATCCCACACATTCTTAAAGGTTGTTTTGATTACATCTTTATCTTCCTGACAAAAGGCCAGTGACTCACTCAAAGGAAGTGATATTTTCTGTTATACTATTTTGCGGGAAGGGCTTTCTGTTCAAACACTAATGAAGAAATGATAAAGAAATGAATTAAATAGTGATGATTTTTCTGGAATTTCTGAAACCCAAACTTAATTTTCATATATTATCATTTTTCCAAATTGAGGATCCTATAAATATTTCTCAAGATAGGGATATATCTGAAGGTATCAACTGTGCCATTTGGGCAATTCTCTTTCTAGTCTTGACATTGTCAACTGGATCAGCCCTCTCTACTTATAGAGGCTACAGCCAAACAGATAGAGAGGTAAGAATAACTGTGCAGTGAATAACACAAAAGTTTGTTTTCCATAGTGAGGGAAAGAGCTTGAAGCAAGGAAGGAAACTTGCCATATGTGCCAGACCCTGTCTCAGTCCTGAGTGGGGAATTACCTTTGGAGTGGGTCACTGTAAAACTATATACCAGTAGTCATGCAGGGAACTCTAGTCATAATGATGAGGAATAACAGCAACAATGAGACAAGTCTGATGTATAGCAGAACTTGAATACTGGAACAAGAGTACTGCAGGTGCTGGCCTGAGCAATAGAAAATTCATGGGAAACAATACTAGGATTGTTCTGAGGCTCATTTCATCAAAAGGGTGAGCATAAAGGATTGTTTTCCTAAACTCAGGCTTGTTTGCTGGTCTTCGACTCTGAAAAACAGGTTGTCTCCTATATCTTGACAGCATACTTGAATATAGAATGATGTTGAATTAAATAAAATTGTTTTCGCAGATATGTCTAAAGAAGATAAAAGTACTACTCTCTTTAATATAGTGAACAACACTTTAACTGACCTACAATTACTTATGCTAACCAGCTCCAAAAATCCTTCTCCAGGCTCACCATCAAACCTTACTTAATCATTATTTCAAAATATAACAAAGGCCATCCATTCTAGTAAAAAGTTGTCAAGATAATTTGCTAAGGATTTCTGCAAGTATGACTTGGTAGATTAACCCCCTCTATTGATGCAGTTTGAGGCTCATTGTAAGCTAGGATGGAAATAATGAAATAATTTTACAAAAGCTCATCATTCAGAGTGATGCAGGACAAACATGTTTTGTTTTCCAGGTTATTGCATGTGAGCTATACCCCACACAGATAAGCAAATAGAAGGGAATATATGGAGACAGGTGATGGTCTATCTGTTGGGAAGGGTGTAGATGTTTGTGTAGATGTAATGTAAAGGTTTATGTCAGGATGTTTGCCAGGGTTTTATTTACAACGCCGGCTTCTTTATGCTAGTCCGTCCTCTTACTCACCAGTCCAACGCGTGATGAGTCTTCGGGGTACTTCCGGCCCCCACTCTTTGATGGGGGAAGAACCAGACAGAGCGCCTGAGGTGGATAATGAGTCTTTATTCTTCTGTGATCACATCCCGCTCCCCCCAACCTCTCAGCAGACACTTTTATCCCTTCTGTCCTCCCTCCCATGAACTCTTACCCAATGAGGGGCCGAGTTCTGTAACATTCCCTTATAAGGTGATTATGTTTCCCCGCTAAGCGACCGCCAAGCCTCTTCCCCCCGCCCCCAACATCTCCCCCTTTCTGTTTTACAAGGTTATCACTTGGTGTGACCTTAAGCGGTGCTGAGGTTAGCTTTAAGTGGTGTCATTTCTACTGGCCTCTGATAGCCGGGGGCGAGGAACCCTGTCTTAGGTCATCTCCTTCAACCCAGGACCTTGCCCGTCCTAGGCGCCCGACACCCTCAGGGCCTGTCTTAGGTGGCTGGGTTAGGAGAGGTTGCCCGTCTTGGGGTTTACCTCGTCTTACCCCTAGGTGTCACATGTCATGCATGGCAGCTAGCCAGACTTGGGGATCCTCCCCCGTCTCCATGGCCATGAAGGCTTTCTGAGTAAGAAGCATATAGCCCCTCTGTCGCCTAGCTAGGCGGCAGAAACAGACAACAAGTAGGGTGATTCCCAGAATCAGCGTCCTTGTTCACCCTCAAGGGGGTACCCTCCCGCCATCTGGCAATCCCTCCATGGTATGGGATCCTCGATGTCTTCCCCTGTGGCCACACATGAGGGGCCCCACCGAGGAATCATGAAGTCCCGTTGAGTTTGATTCACCAGGGGTCGCCAACCCAGAAGGCCTCGGAGCTGGGTCCCCTTTTTTTTTTTTTTTTTTTTTTTTTTTTGTCCCTGCTGGGCTGACAGTCGTCTGCGGGAAAAGGCCGACGCAGGGGTCAGTCGGGGCAGTGCTATAGTTAAAATCGTTCTGCCCTGTGGAATTGAAGTTCCAGGACCGATTTTCTTCCCCGATGTCGAAACATAGGGAGTTGTTCAGGTCCCAGCAGAAGGAGTTCTGGACCGGTGCTTCAGCGGGGTCCATATATGCAGAAGGGAGCCCCATCGATGTATTGGTCACTAGCAGCCGAGGGTAGATCGGGGAGTTCCGTGCTACCGGAAGGGGAGAGGGAATAACTCGGAGTATTCCCCATGTCGGATTTCCTTCAGATGGAGCACCTCCAAGGATCCCTACGACGATCAGAAGGCCTGAAAAAGGAAGAAATTCCTCTCACCCCATAGGGTTGGGCATTAATCAAGGTCTCTTATCTTGTAAACAGGGAGCCATCTTTCTGGCTCTTCTATCTTATCCTCGGGATGAAATGACAGGTGGCCCTGTCTTCTGTTCTTTACCGTTACATGGCCATGCCAACCTCCCTCTTCATCTCTCCACATGACTTTAGAGCCTGGTAGGGCCTTGGTGGGAGAGGGCAGGAGCGTTGGTTCTTTCTTAGCATGTCCTTTTGGGGAGAAAAATCTCTGGGCGGCTGTAGTGCCGTCATCCCTGACTTGTAGGAAATTCATGGTAAATAGTACCTGAGACAGGTCTGAATGGGTCAGTGACCTGCCAACTCCCCCTTTCTGTTTAAAGAGCGTAGTTTTGAGTGTGCGATTTGCTCTTTCTACCAAAGCTTGGCCAGTGGGATTGTAAGGGATCCCGGTGGAATGGGAAATGGAAAATTCTTTGCAAAAGGAAGCAAAGGCTCTCGAGGTGTAGGCGGGCCCATTATCGGTTTTGATAGCCGAGGGGACGCCTAAGACAGCCATCTGGGCATATAGATGTGAGAGAACGTGTTTAACCGCTTCTCCTGGCTGTAGAGAGGCGAAGGTGAAGGAGGAGAAGGTGTCCACCGAGACATGGATGTACTTACGACCCAGGTGAGTAATGTCCATCTGCCAAAGAGCATTGGGGCCGTCCCCACGTGGGTTAGACCCCTCCGCGGGGAGGGCTTGTCTAAAGGGAGCACAAGAAGTGCAGGAGCGCACAATTTGGCGAGCCTCCTTCCGGGGAATGCTGTATAGGCGCCGGAGCGACCTGGATGACAAGTGATACTTACCATGTGCCAGCTGGGCAGGTGTGGACAGGTTTAACAAGAGAGCCCTATCTGCCTCCGCATTGCCCTGGAATATGGGGCCGGTGGAAGAAACGTGAGAGCGCACGTGAAGAACAAACAGGGGGTGGTTTCTATCACGGAGGGAGGATTGCAGCTGTATAAGGAGTGGGCTAATGGAAGAAGTCGAGGAAATGAAGGCATCTTCTAAACGAGGGATTAGCATGGCACAATACATACTGTCAGTAATAAGGTTAAAAGGGGTGTCTCTGTAGAGACGGAACGCCTGAAGTATAGCATATAGTTCATTCTTCTGAGTGGAGTCAAAGGGGGTATCAAAAATCCAGGTGGCGGGTCTAGCAGGGTCATGGACCACAGCACGGCCCAACCTGGTAGCGTCAGTGAAGACATTAGGGCCGGTCACTGGTTCTGGGGACACTAGAGGGCGCGGGCGGGAAAGGTGCAGTTCAGCGAACACTCTAACCACGGGAGGTGGCGTGAGTCTGGTCTGAGAGAGGGTAGTCAGGACAGTGGCCCAAGCGATAGATCTATCAACTAGCGAGTGGGTCACCTCCTCTGGGAGGGTAAAGTTGAGGACAGGCAAGAGGCCAAAGAGACGCTGGCATCGCTCTGAGGCCTGAAGGCAAAATAAGGCCAGGGCCTCCCACCAGTCCCGGATGATGCTCTTAGTGGTCCGGGGGTATAGCCATTCAAGGCATCCATGTCTCTGGAATAAACATCCCCAGCCCAGGGAACTGTCCCCCAGTGTGTGGAAGAGGACAGGTGACTCCGGGTCGTATTGAACCAAGAAGGAAGAGGTTCTGCAGAAAATTTCCGAGAGTGCCTGTCTTGCCTGGGGGGTCCAACTTCTAGGGGATGACAGATGGGAGTCGCCTTTAAGGACATCATATAGAGGTTGCATTAAGGAGGATGGGAGGGGCATAGCGGGACGCAGCCACTGTATGGTGCCAACAAGCCTCTGAAAATCATTAAGAGTAGTGTATCCCTCGACGTTGATCGGAGGAAGTGCCCTACTAATCTTTCCCGGAAAAATCCTATGCCCCAAGTAATCATAGGGGAAATCCATCTGTACCTTTTCCGGGGCTATGTGAAGCCCCTTCTTGCGGAGGACATGGGTGGTGCGTTGCAAGCAAGCCCGAGCCCCCGTCACAGAAGGTGCTGCAATCAAGATATCATCCATGTAATGTATGAGCATGCAATTCAGGAATTCTTTTCTGATAGGATGTAGCAGAGTATCCATGTAAAGCTGGCACAGGGTGGGGCTATTGGCCATTCCCTGCGGTAGGACGGTGAACTGATAACGTTTACTGGGGGCTTGGAAATTGATCGCGGGGAGGGAAAAGGCAAATTTTTCTTTGTCCTCCGGGTGGAGGGGAATGCTATAGAAGCAGTCTTTAACATCAATCACTATAATAGTCCACCCTTGCGGGACTGCAGTGGGCATAGGGAGACCAGGTTGGAGGGTCCCCATGGGTACCATGTTGGCATTTACTGCCCGAAGATCAATCAACATTCTCCAACTCCCCCCTTTCTTTTTTATGACAAAGACGGGGGAGTTATACGGGCTAAGGGACGGTTCCACTTTGTTCTCGCGCAGGAGGGTCATTACTATGTCTGTGAGGGCGATGAGCTTTTCTTTTGTCAGGGGCCACTGCTCAACCCAAATAGGTTTCTTATTAATCCATGTTATTCTGGGGGAAAAGCTCATCTCTAGAGTGGCCCCAATTAATTTCCCCGCAGGCTATCAGGGGTGGCAAGTGTCAGGTTAAGCTGGCTCAAGATATCTCTACCCCATAATGCATAAGGGAGGTCGGGTAGGCACAGTGGGGTGAAGAGTCCAGATTCTTCCAAAGCTGACCACCGTAAGGCGTGTGCTGCTTTCATGGCAGATCTATTGCCCCCCACCCCCGTCACTGCTTGAGGGCTCTGTAGGAGTGGCCACTCGCGCCTCCACTGTCCCCTATTTATGACAGAGCAATCGGCTCCAGTGTCAATTATCCCTTCGAGCTTCTGATTTTCCACCGTGACGGTTAACAGTGGTCGCCCAGAGCTGACCGGGTGGACCCAGTTCACATGAGCGGGAGGGGTCCGCAAGGGCAGCGCCTTTCCCACCTCTTGGCCCTGTTTTACCAAGGTGGGAAAGGGGTGGGGGTTTGTGACCCTTACGGATGTGGGACTTCCGGGACCAAAAATGACCTGGGTATGGGTGACTAAGTCCACACATCTCTCAGCCCCTGTGATGAGCGCTGGGAAAGTAGTTCGCTCGATGGGAATCATCAAGGTTTCCCAAGGCCCGATCTCTCTCTGCTGTGTCCCTTCTCTATAGTCAACCCTCACGGGGATAGTCACAGTGATGGGGCCGCTGTCTTCGAGCACGGGGGGGGGGGGGGGGGGGGCCGCGGCCGGGCCCCTCCCTTTCCCTTTTCCCGACTTCCCTTTGGATCGGCAGAACCTGGCTATGTGACCTGGCTTTCCACAGGAATAACAGGTCGGAACTGAAGTGGAGGGGGGCCACTGCCTGCACTGTGCTTTGAGGTGCCCTGGCTTTCCGCACCCAAAACAGGTGGGTCTCACCTGCATACCGCGAAGGGTGGTCAGGAGGCTATCCTCCCGGTTCTCCATGGCAGTCACTAAGGCTTGAATTGAATCCTCGCTGGGCATGTCCAGCAATTTGTCAACAATTTCTTCTAATGAAGCGTTGGGGGGAAGGCTGCTAATGGCTGCGATCCCTTTGGGGCGAAGTCCCTCTTTAATCAATTGTCTCATAAGTAGATCAGATCCCGGGGTGTCTCCCATTATACGAGTCACTGTCTCTTTAACCTCGTTCACAAATGAGAGGGGTGTCTGATCTGCTCTCTGCTTCAGCCCAACCAACTTCTGTGTGGCTCTCCCCCCTTTCATGGCTCCAATCTTATCCCAAGCTGCAACATGTGTTTCTTTAACAGTCTCTAGCTCAAACTGGCCATACCGGGCCTGAACAGCAGGGTCAGTATAGGCTCCAGTTCCACACAGGAGGTCAATGGCTAAATCCAGGGGAGTATAACCCCGGGATTTTGCCAGCTTAGAGGCCTCTCTGCGGGCCTGAGCCTTAAAAGCTAAATATGAGGAGTCATCCAGGCACGCGGCTGCAATTTCGTCAAAGTCAGCAGGGGTCCAAGGGTGCGTAGCGAAGAGGTTTTGCATCAGTCTTTTTACATAAGGGGAGCTTGGGCCGTATTTAGTCACGGCCTCCTTAAGTTCCTTAAGCATCTTAAAAGGGACAGGGCGGTAGTCTCGGGCTCCGGTAAGGGGGTCCGTAAATACCGGGTAGAGGCCCCAGTCATCCCAGTCCACCTCCTCCCCTTTCTCTATTGCTATGGAGGCACTCGCGGCAAGTAGGCCGGATGGGCGGAGCCCTTGAGGGGATCTCTGAAGGGCGGACAAGGAACACGGGGGATTTTTTGCCTCTGTTTCCTGGCTGGGCCGCCAAGTCTGGGGCGCGGCAGCTGTCCAATCAGCGCGGACTCCTCCCTCCTCGTCAGCAGCCTCCCGGTCCCACCTACTCACGCTCCTCTTCCTGCCACCCCTGAGGACTGTTTGCACCCCTCCCTTCCCGCGCTCGGAAACTTCCGGCCCTGAATCTCTAAGTGCGCCACATTCATCGCCCTCCCCCTTTCCTTTCTGTCTCGGTAAGGAGGGGCATGCGGCATTTTCTTCTCCCTGGGGGCCCCTTGTTCCCCCATTGTTTCTTCTAAGTTCCTCCCATGGATACAGGGGAGGGGGGTGGCCTTCCCTCTTCCTCTGAGCTCTCTGAATCCGATCCCGCCAACGAGCTACCCACCTGAGTGCTGATTGGTCGTGCCAAAGTCACCTTCTGGGGATGCAGGGCTGCATCCACTATCTTATACACTGTAAAATCCTCAGGGGTCAGTTTTCCCGGGCAGGTGTCATCATAGGAGGCCATCTGCTGCCCTACCACCTTCCATTTACCTGGTTGGATCCCACTATGTTGCACCCAAGGGCAGATGTTCCAGATATTCTCAACAAAAGCACGGCACGTCTTGATAGGTAATTTACAGCCATGCTTAGCGCAGAGTTTATAAAGCTGCGCTGCAACGACCCCTTTCTCCTCCGGCTGAAAGGCGGGAATACTATTCCGGCCCCCCATGCTGTCTACTAGCCGAGGCTGCAATCCTAACAGGTGGCAGAGCTGGAAAATTCCCGTTCGGCAAAAGAGAAGGAGGCAGCAGGGCACAATCAGACAGGCCAGCATGGCAAGGAGCGTGATTAGAGCGGAAGGAGAAAGGGAAGAGAAAGGAAGCATAGTCAACACAGTAGGGATATGTCCTTCAGGCAATATCTGAGAGTAAACGCCCTCTCCTTCCTCCCGGTCGGAAACGACCAAGGCTGTCTGGAGAATCCGACCAGCGGATTCAGACGTTCCCTAGCAAAATCAGGTCCCTGTTCTGGGCGCCACTTGCCGGGGTTTTATTTACAACGCCGGCTTCTTTATGCTAGTCCGTCCTCTTACTCACCAGTCCAACGCGTGATGAGTCTTCGGGGTACCTCCGGCCCCCACTCTTTGATGGGGGAAGAACCAGACAGAGCGCCTGAGGTGGATAATGAGTCTTTATTCTTCTGTGATCACATCCCGCTCCCCCCAACCTCTCAGCAGACACTTTTATCCCTTCTGTCCTCCCTCCCATGAACTCTTACCCAATGAGGGGCCGAGTTCTGTAACATTCCCTTATAAGGTGATTATGTTTCCCCGCTAAGCGACCGCCAAGCCTCTTCCCCCCCGCCCCCAACAGATGTTCAGGGGTTACAAAGGCTCATGTTGGGTAAAAGAGGTAGCAGTTTGTTATCATATCAGGTTTCTCCATCTGTTTCACTGTCCTTGTAGGATTCTCTTAAAAGGAAAGTATCGTATCTAGTTGGCAGAGCACAGGGAAAACAGATTGGTTTTATCATTTCAAGGTTTGGTAAAGAGATGAGGACTGCTCTCAGGAACGGGAGGAGAGGCAGTTATAATAACAGAATTTTACAGGATATGCAAAATCATCGTAGAAAGTCTCAAAATTTAACTATTTGTTGTCTTTCTAGTATTTTCATGGAAATACTATAGCACCCTTGAGAAGATTTCTTTTCCGTCAAGCTTGTAGGCCATGTATCATCCTCCTATGTTGTCATGTGCCTGTCTCTGTCAAATATTACCATCCTCTTAGCAAATGTGGGAAAAGAGGCATAGATTTCAAGTATAACACAGGACAAGCAATAATCTGATGATATCAGAAATAAGATCAATGACTAGTACAATTTTAACTGCTGTCTATGTCTGTGTGTGTGTGTGTGTGTGTGTGTGTGTGTGTGTGTGGCTATGGATGCTATCAACTGTGAATTTTTTATTGTTACTAAATAATTTGTCAGGTAGTTAATTACATAAAGCTAATTAATTTTCAGTAATTAGCCAAGCTGAATTAGTTTTCCTGATTTTTAAAATAAAATTCACAGAGTTTGTCTTAATCAGGGACAAATAATACCAGAGGTTTTGGCCTTAAGAAAGAGCAATGCAAAATTAGATTAACAAGCATATTTATTGATATTTCTGTAAATCTCAGCCCTTGTCAGAGAACATGGGGAGGAGAAGTCTAGTTAGAGAGCCAGGCTCCTCAAAACAAAGTCCTACTGCTGTTCTTAAATAGCCTTGTCCATCAGAAGGCAGGATATGAAAAATCACCTCTAGTTTGATTAGTCAAAAAAGGGTAAGATTAGAACCATAAGAGGCGAAATGGGGAGGCAGAAAGAGTCTAAGAATATATTCAAGTTAAAGGTGGGCTTAAAAGACATTCCAAGCAAATTTATTGGCTGGAGGGGATTTTGATGGGATTTAGAAGATGAAATGTTCCTTAGGCATTCATTGTTGCTACTAAATTGACTTGATTAAAGTGACAATTGAAGCTCTTATTAATGAAGATCTGATTTAAAATGAGGTTGTAAATGAATTTCCTACCAGTTGTTTTATAAAAATATGTTAAAAATACATATTTTAAAAGACTAGAATTCCTTGCCAACAGTATCAATGAAAAGAACCAGGAGTTCCAGTTCTATTATGTAAGTATTTTAATGAACAAAGTGGATAACTCTCATCAAGGCAATGTAGGGTGGTCATTCATTAGAGGACAGTCATGGATCCCTACAAAGGCCACCCCCAAATTCCCATGGTAATTTTAGAAAACAGAAAAAGAAAGAGGAGCTGAAAAGTAATTCAGGGCAAATTTGCTGTTATTTTGAATTTTCTTAGCTCAATTCTGGAGTTGGGTTCCAGATATTTGGGTGCCATATTTAAGCTATTTTGGCTACTCTTGGACATGTGAGGCCTTTTACATATCACTGTTATCATGACTGAGTCAAAGTATTTTCTTTTGGATTTCATTTATCTTTGTTTACATTATTTACTGCACAGATAGGGATTTTTACTGGGACCCCATATTTCCTAGAGACTTTTGCATAGAGATATTTGCTGGGAAATTTATATTATTCCTGACTTTTTTACAGTTTAAGGAATCCACATCACAGTTTTAACTGGTAAGGGGTCCACATTATTTGACTTTTACTAATAGGGACTTTAAAATGGCTTAGAGAAATTATAGGGACAACTATATGGCACAGTGGATAGAAAGTCTGTCCTAGACTCAGGAAGACATATCATTGAGAGTTCAAATCTGGTCTCAGTCACTTATTAGCTTTCGTTCCCTAAACAAGTCATTTAATCCTGTTTGGATCCACTTCCTGATCTGTCAGATGGACTGGAGAAAGAGACAGCAAACCACTATAGTATCTTTACCAAGAAAGCACAAAAAGGCATCACAAAGAGTTGGACAGCAATCAAAATGAATGACAACTGTCTAAATGGGTGGGAGGAGCTGATACTTGTCATGTGAGGAAAAATAATAAACATCGTTTATAATTTTATAATTAAAAAGAAAATGACATGCAAATTTCAAGCTATAAACATATATATTTTTAAAACCAAATGAAACAACAGAGCAGATATTGGCATATGCAATGTGACAATCCCACTAGCATTTCCTGAGAAACATGAAGGAGTCAGACTTATTGGTTTTCCTACCTGATAACAGAATGGAAATTTAGGTATTAAGAAGAAGAAGAAGAAGAAGAAGAAGAAGAAGAAGAAGAAGAAGGAGAAGAAGAAGAAGAAAAAGAAGAAAAATAATTTTTATTTAGCACTGCCTCTAAAGTAGGCACCAAGTTAGGTGCCTTACAATTATAGTGTCATCTAATGTTTACAATAACCTTGAAATCAAGGTGATATTTTATCCCCACTTTACAGATAAGGAAACTGAGTTAAAAATTAAGTGGCTTGTCAAGGTCACACAGTTATTAAGTATCTGAGTGCAGACTCTAATTCAAGTCTTCCCGATTCAAGGAAGGAAGTTTTATTCCCTGTGCAATGTAATAAACCCAAATTCATGTTGAAACATTTAGGTACTGGAGACAGAATATGAAAATGAATGATGTTTTTGTACAATTATTTCCTGGCAAATGTTTCAACAACCAGCTTTAACAGCTTTTAAAAAAAGGACTTGTAACACCCTTTTAAGCTTGGTCTGCATTACTGATATTTCAATATCATTTTCTTTAGTATAATCAATAAAATTATTGATTAAAACTGAGATCTTCCCTGTTTATTCCCTCTTCTCTTATTAATTTCATATCACTAAGATGCCATTGACTACTCTCTCCTCCTTCACACCTACTTCTCATAATCAGGTGGTCTATTCTCAATCCTCACTCCAATTTACTTGCCTCTTGTTTTGATCCTGTTGATCACTTTATTTCTTTATACTTTTTTTCTTTCTAGGTTTATGGGACACTACTCTCTTGATTCTGACCCTACTTATCTGAATTCCTTTTTTCTCCTTCAACTTCTAATCCTCATCCAGATCATGTCCTCTCATTACAGGTATTCAATTACACCGGATTCTCACCTATGCCCTCTTCTCATTTTTCATTTGAATATGTTATTTAGTGATCTCATCAGTTCTTATTGGTATAATAGTTGTCTGTCACTCATGTCTAACTCCTGGTGACACCAATGGACCATAACACATCTTCTATATTCTGCTATCTTTTTTTATTTGATTTTATTTTTCCATGCAGGAGGAATAAATGTTTTGGAAATTTTTCAACATTCCTTCACTTACATATTTATAATTTACATATTTTTCTACAACTCTCCCATTGTTGATGCACAGTATGTAAAAGCAGTACATGTACTTTGGTGTTTAACATATTTATGGATTAGTCATTTTGTGCATAAGGAATTAGGGTTAAGGAAAAAGAAAAGAAACCATGGGATAGGAAGAAAGCCTTGAGAAGTTTTAAAAAACTGAACATAGTATCCATTCAAATTCTGTGAAGTTTTGTTTTTTCATTTTTTATCCTCTGGATATGTATGGCACTGTCACTAACAAGTTTCAAAGGGTTGACGTATATCTCCATAAGGCTCAGAGGAGTTGCATCAACACATAACAATGTTAATGTAAACAGTGTTATAGTGGTTCTATTCCCTTTGCTCAGCATTAGTTCATGTAATTTTTTAATGCTTCCCTAATGGTCAACCATTCATGGTTTCTTATAGAATAATGGTACTCCACAATATTCATATATAATAATTTATTCAGTCATTCTTCAGTTGATGGGCATACATTCATTTTCTATTGTCTCTTTTAAGAAGATGTAGTTTTAGGCAGGTAGGTGGCACAATGGATAGAACCCAAGGCTTGGAGTCCGGAGGACATTAGTTCAATTTTGGCCTCAGATAATTGCCTAGCTGTGTGACCTTGGACAAGTCACATAAACTCATTACCTTAAATAAAAATTTAGAAAACATGAAAAAAGAAGATGCAATTTCCTTTCTTATCCCCTTTAATGAGATTTATCTTTATTTTGTTTTGTCTGAGCTGAAGATTGCTACCCCTGATTTTTTTACTTATGGTGAAGCATAATATAATTTTCTCCAGGCTTTTACCTTTACCCTGCCTTTATCTATCTTCTTCAAATGTGTTTCTTATAAGCAACATATTGTAGGATCCTGGGTTTTAATCCATTCTGCTATCTGATATCGCTCCTTGGGACAGTTCATCTCATTCATATTTAGAGTTAAGATGATTTATTCTGTATTTCCCTCCATGCTACCTAAGATAGCTAGGTGGCCCAATGATAGAGCACTGGTGTTGGAATCAGGAGGACAGGAGTTTGAATCAAACAGGAGTTTGCATGAAAAGAGCCTTGACTCTTACTAGCTGTGTGACCTTGGACAGGTCACTTAACTGATTGCCTTGCATCCACTGCCATCTGTAATTGTCCTGATGCATATCTGAGCAATGAACTCAGATGGCTTTCTAGGAGAAAGTGAGATTGATGACTTAGCACAGAACCCACTCAAATAGAATTCATGTCCTTGTAAAGGCATCATCTTCCTGATGTGGTGATTTCGTCTTCAAAAAAAGAAGGAAACATCATTTCTACTTTTCTCTTTCCTTCCCTCTAAACCTACCTCACCAATGCTCTGCTCCCTTTCCCCTTTAAGTTTTTTCTTTTAATTTTAGCTTTACATTTACATTTACCTTCTCTTTCCCTTTTATCAGTCCCTTCTTTCTCTTACTCTTTCCCCTGACACCCCCCACAAGAGTAGGATAGATTTTTAAACCCAATTGGGAAAGTACGTTATTCTCTTTGGGGAGCAAATCTATTAAGAGAAGGATTTACTCAGGATTCATACCCTCCCTTCTTTCTCTCCATTATAATAGGTCTTTGATCCTTTTCACCTGGTGTTATTTATCTATTAATGGCTTCTTCTGAAATTGTCCTTCTTTTCATGATTCTGTTCTTTTAACCCTGTCTTGTACCTGTAACCTCTCTGTCCAAATAAATTCTCTTTATCTATCCTGATAGAAGTACCTTTCTCAAAGGTTGATTGATTGATTGCCTGATTGTTGGATTGATAAGAAGCAATGCCTTATGGTCAGTAAGTACACTCCCCTCTACATCTCCATTAGAAATACAATTTTCAAACATTATAAATTATAATCATTTTATACTCTTTTTTTAGATTTCTTTTTTCCCAGGCAAATGGGGTTAAGTAGCTTGCCAAAGGCCACACAGCTAGGTAATTATTAAGTGTCTGAGACCAGATTTGAACTCAGGTACTCCTGACTCCAAGGCCAGTGCTTTCTCCACTATGCCACCTAGCTGTCCCATTTTTATACTCTTTTTAAATACCCTCCATGTCACACAATCCTCATGAGCCAAAGCATCATGCAAAGCCAAATCATTTCATTAGTCATTTCAATGTCCACTGCAAAGCATTCTTCCTGCAATTTTAGGCAAATCAGCAAGCAAAGCAAAATCACTTCAAATTCTTTTCATGTCCAGTCTTTCCATTAACACTGTATCCCTTCCTCTGAATAGTACTCAATCCAAATCCCAAAGACTCTTCCCAACCAAAGTATCAAGTCTCTCTGTTCCTAAAGCTTTTAAACCTTAATGCTTCCAATCTACCCAATCAAAGTATCAGGTGCAACTTCTGCATTATAGAACATAGGACTTTGAATATGATATTTCAAAAGTCAAAGAGTTTAGATTATAAATAGGAATCAACTGGCCAGGAAAACTGAGCACACATTATCAGGGGCAAAGGGGAACATTCAAGAAAATATGGGACTATCAAACTTTCTAGATGAAAATATCAAAGTTGAACAGAAAATCTGATGTCCAGATACAAGACTGGAGAGCAGTACAGAAAGGTAAATGGGAAAGGGAAATCATTTAATGTTGCTCAACTGTTTATATGCTACCTGGGAAGATGATACTGGTAACCCATAGATTTGTTAGAAGGATTATAAATACACAGAGGACACAGAAAAAAATAGATTAAGGAGTGAGAAAGGAATGTACTGGGAGAAAGGGAAAAGAGGAGGTTAAATAACTCACATCACAAAAGCAAGAAAAAGTGTTTACAATGGAGTGGAAGAAAGGACAGAATATGCTTAAAGGGGAAATAACATACACTCAATTGGAAAGGAGAAGGGGATGGGGTAAGAGAAAGGCAGGTTAGGTGTGATCACAGGGAGGGCATATTGAGGGAGGTGGTAGTTGCAAATCACTTTTGTGGAGCCACAGAGTGAAGGAAGAGAGAGAGAGAGAGAATAGAATAAACAGGTACAGGAGGAATAGGATGGAGGCAAATAAAGTTAGCAATAGCAATTGTGAAAAACGTTTTGAAGAAAGTTTCTCTGATAAACACCTCTTCTTAAAGATATAGAGATCTGAGTCAAATTTATAAAACTAAGTCATTCTCAAAATATAAATGGTCAAAAGAATGATCAGTTTTCTGAGGAGAATATCAATGCGCTCTACTCATTTTTTAAATTTTTATTTGAGGCAATGGTGTTAAGTGACTTGCCCAAGGTCACATAGTTAGGCAATTATTAAGTATCTGAGGCTGTATTTGGACTCAAGTCCTCCTAACTCTAGGGTTGGTGCTCTATCCATTGTGCCACCTACCTGTACTATCTTGCCATTTTTTAAAAATGTGTCCTAAGTCCCTATATTAAAACAATTCTGAGATAATAGCTCATACCTAATAGGTTGACTAATTATACAGAAAGGGCAAATGGCAAATATAGGTAGGAATGAAGGGAAAATGAGACATCAATGCATTGTTGGTGAAGTTGTAAACTGGTTTAACCATTCTGCAGAGCAATTTGGATCTATATCCAAACAGTTATACAACCAAGTATAGACTTTGACCTAGTGATGTCTTTGTTTTATATGTATCACCAAAGAGCTGAAAAACAAAAAGAAAAATGACTTACATGTAGAAGGATATTTATAGCAACTATTTTCTGATGGCATGGAATTGGACACTGAGGCGAAAGACTGAACAATCTGTAGTATGTGATTTTGATGCTCTCAGAATAGCGTGCTTTCTGAAAACCTAGAAAGACTTACAAGAGCCTACATAAGTAAAAAGAAACAGTAATATGGTAGGGAGATCAACTATGAATGACTTAGCTTTTCTCAGTAATACAGTGGCCCAAGACAACTGTCAAGGACTTGTGATGAAGAATGCTATCAATTCTCTGAGAAAGAGTTGATGGAGGCTGAATACAGATTAAAGCCTCCTTTTCTTTTACTCTATTATTCTTAAGGTTTCTTTTTGGTTAAGTGTCTATATTTTCTTTTACAAAATGATTATTATGGAAATGTTTTTTATGCCAACATATTTATAACCTATATCATGTTACTATGAGGAAATGGGGGATGGGAAAGAGAAAGGGAGAGAATTTGGAAAACAAAGTTTTATTAATGAATGTGAAAATTGTTTGTAAATGTAACTGGGACAAAATAAAATACTAAATTTTTCACATGTAATTGTAATATTTTTTTAAAAAATTAAGTAATTGAAGAAGATATACCTGAAAGGAAACATTTGTTTTACAGTTTGCTGAAGTTTCTGAAGGGCTTTATTCTTATAGTGCTTTGAAGAGGAGAAGTTTATTCTAATTTCACAGATCAGGGATCTGAGGCACACACAGATGTATCCAGTAAAAGGAAAAAGATCCTTTATGAATTAAGAGGAATATAATGTTGATACCATGAGAGGTCTGATTAAAAAGAGGCTTCACATTCCTTGCAATTACAGTATCATGATACTCTATGAACATACATATAGTTGAGATGCATACTTATAGATTTGCATATATCTTACATACGTGTGTGTATTTGTATTGTGTTTCCCTTGACAGGTTTTAGAAAAGAACACAATATATAAAAATGGTAAAGGATGCACATACTTAACTATTCAATAACTACAGATTTGCTTTATGTTGGAAACTTCAGGGAAGTTCTTCACCTTGTACAAAATACGTAAGATCTTAAAAAACGATATCTTTGCTCAAAGACTCAAAGGAGATTAGACGGACAAACAGATAGAGAAGATAGATGCTCATTGCTGATTGGGAAGAAAGTCAGGCCTTGATCTCATTCCAGCTTCATCCTACACCTGTCATTGTCCATGGTCTCCTTGGTTCCCTCTTGAAGTTCGGCTCCCATGGGCCTGACTGAGGGAGGTTTATGTCTGGTCTCCTGCTCCTTTTTTCTCACTGTGTCTCTTGCACAGTAATACAGGGCTGTGTCCTCAGCTTTAAGGGAAGTCATCTGCAGCTGCAGCAGGTTGTTGCTGTTGTCCCTGGAGATGGTGAACCGGCCTTTCACGGAGTCTGCATAGTATTTGGTTGTTCCATCATAGTTAATGTATGCAACCCACTCCAGTCCCTTCCCTGGAGCCTGGCGGACCCATTGCATGCCATAACTACTGAAGGTGTATCCAGAACCTTTGCAAGAAAGACTAAGAGATCCTCCAGGCTGCCTCACATCTCCCCCAGACTCCTCCAACAGAACATCACAGTGCACTCCTTCAAACAAAGAGTAAATAAAACAGTCATTCAAATGCATTACTTCAAAGAGTTTCCTTAATCACAAGACAAAAGGCAAAACTACCTTGTAAAAGAGTCAGAATGAAGATTCCATTCAGTCCAAAACCCATTGTCCAGGCTCTCCAGTGGGGTTCCTTAGGTAGAGAAAGACCCCACAGAAGATAAACTTGTCTCCCAGAGCTGCAGGCAGGTTTTTATTGATGTTCATCCTCAGAGGGAGGAGCTCAATTTGCATGTCTTTCTTTGTTTAGTGTAGAGGAAAAGAGCTGCCTCCCACTGTGATGAGTCCCCTCCCTTCATTGCAAAAAGATATCCCCCAGTAAATTCAAATGTGTTTGGTAAAGATTCAGTGTCTGTCCTTCATCTCTCCAATATGTTCTCAGTCACAAGGGAGTGTTCATTGACTTTTCTATGTTCTGATATTTTCCTAGCTAATTCCAGTGTCATCTCTAATTGCAATCTCTCCATAACTCTGACATTTTTTATCTTTAGAAGATATTGCATCTACCCTGGGAATCATTCGGGGGGGGGGGGGGGGGATTTCTGTGATTACTCCTAGGCTTTTCAGCTTGCTAACAGGGCTATTTCTTGTTCATTCGCTTATTCATGAATCTGTATTTCATGTTATTTAACAGCACCATTCGAGGTCCTTTATATCCAGGCATTGCTCTGTCAGCTGAGAGAGGTGACTGTGAAGTTTTCAGTCAGAGCAGAAATCATGAGACACTGAAAATCAAAGTCGGATTTATAGGTTTTGTTTTAATTGTTTAGTTTTAACAAAGTTATAGAGAAATAGTAATGATGTAGATTTAACATAAAAGTCTATTGTATCATGCATACAAATTTCCCCTGGAGAGATGTGTGTTAAAACCCAATTCAGGTAAGCTCATGTCCCTTTTTGAGTTGGGGGAACTGAGGCAAAGAATGGACAGGGCACAACAAAGCCTGCTGAATCTCCTGGACCCTCCACAAAGGCCCTATTATGTTTCCCACAGGATAGATATCCTCTGGGTAAATGTAAGAATTTTCTGGAGCATGGGACCAACTCTACATTGAGCCTCAGTCTGTGGGAGCTCCTTCCAGAACAACCAGACCTGCTGCCACCTGTTGTTCTTACTGGAGGCAGGAGAGAGAACTTTGTTTTTTTTTTTAATTTGATTTAGATCTACTTTATATTGCTTCTTTACGCTGAGGAAAAGGTTCTTCTTATGTGTGTCCGTTAGAGTGCTGGCAATAGTGAGTCTGTGAAGTTTTCTATAATATAAAATCTGAACTGGATCCATTTGTCTCTATTTCTACTTCTCCTGGTACATTCCTTAGTTTCCATCATCCTTCATTGTCACAAACTTACAGGGGAAAGAACAATTAAAAGAAACTTCTCAAATGGTGTTATTTCTATTCCTACAAAAGGTATCTTGGCCTCTCAAGCCTAAAAAGACTCACGGAACCTTCATGATGTTCAACATATCTTTCAAAATCTTTTCCTCATGACTAACACCTAGGAGAAGAATATATAATATCTTTTGATACTTTCTTTTAAGGTACTTCTCTGGATTATATAACCTCTTTCCTGACCTTCCCTCTTGTGTCATCTACCTCAGTTCTCACACTTTTCCTTCCCTTTTTCCACATGACTGCCAAAGTGTTACTTAGCCATACCATTGTCATGCTTGATGAACCACTATTTCTCTGTCTTTCCACTAATATCTAATATGAGCTATAATTTTTTCTGCTAATTTTTTCAGAAACTGACCGCAACATGCCTTTGCCATTTCATTGTACGCTAATCTTCTCATTGAAGTCAATAGTCCAGTTAAACTAGCTTCCCCTGTTCCTTCTATTTGATCCTCATTCTCTATTTTCCTTGTTCTTACAACATCTCTCTTCTATTCCTAAAACCCTTTTGATTTTAATCTACACTTCTTTTATTTGGTTGATCCCTTCAAAGCTCACCTCTAGTACCACCATCTACATTAAATCTTTCCTATATTCCTCCATTTGGGAGTGCCCTCCATCCAAGAGTTACCTTCTCCTTATTTTTATACTCTATTTATTTATGTATATGTTTTCCTACATAGAGTATAAACAATTTGAGAGAAGGTTGTTTCTTTTTTGTCTTCATATTTAAGCATCTAACTCTTGGAATATTGAAAATGTTTAATAATTGAGTGTCAATTGTTTGATGGAATTTAGAGATACTTCAACATTTGTTAAGAATTCTAGGCTAACATGGACATGGGAGAAGGAATGCAACATGGTATAAAAATGTGAAAATCAAAAGTTTGTTAAATGATTATTGTTGAAAACTACTTTTGCATAAAATTGTCGGAAAATATATATAAAATAACTAAAATAAAATAAAATATAAATTCATTTTAAGGCAAACATGCCTGCTAGAAACTAATCAATTTGTTGACCAATCATAATACCTAAGGATTCATGATGAGAAAAATTACCTGCTTCTGGATACAAAATGTGAACACTGAGACATATTTTTTTTAAATTTTGATTTGATTTGTTGTTTTGTTGTGTATTTGTTTTGTTCTTTTTTTTGTACAACTATTATTGGAATTGGTTTTGCTTGACTACACATTTGTAAAAATTTTTATTTATCTTCCACTTTTTTTAAATTAGGATATAATTTTGAAGCAAAAATAAAATTGAATTTAAAAAATTTTAAAAAAGAATTCTTGGCTAAGATGACAAAAAAAAAGAAAAACAATCAGTTTTGGAGAGGATTTGGGATTGTACTTATTGGCAGAGTGGTGAATCAATCCAACCAATTTGGAAAGAAATTTGGCACTTTGTACAAAGGGCAATAAAACTGTATAACCTTTGATCCAACAATAACTGCTAGATCTGTATCTCAAAGAGATCATAAAAAAACAGGAAAAGACTCACATGTATGAAAATATTTATAGCAACTCTTTTTGTACTGGTAAAGAATTGGAAATTGAGGGGATGTCCATCAATTAGGGAATGACTGAATTACTCATTGTAAATGAAAGTTTTGGAGTATTATTGTTCTATAAGAAGTCATGTGCGGCTGAACTTTAAAAAAGACTGGAAAGACTTGCATGAACTGATACTGCATGAAGTGAGCAGAACCTAGAAAACATTGTACACATTTACAACAACATTGTGAGATGATCAGCAATGATAAATGCTGCCTCTTTCAGGAGTTCAAAGACAATCCTGAGATGCTTGTTATAGAAAATGTCATCCACAGAAAGAGAAAAATATGGTGCCTGAATGTTGAGCAAAGCATAATATGTTCACTTTTTAAGAGTTCCTTTAGATGCTTTTTTCCTTTTCATGAATATTTTTCTTTAATTCTAATTCCTCTTTTACAGCACAATTAATATGAAAATATGTCAAGCACAATTGCACATGTATTTGTTGTGAGATTGTTCACTGCCATGAGCAGGGGCACATATATTTTTTGTGAGATTGTTCACTGCCATGAGCAGGGAGGAGTGAACAGAGGATGGTAGAAAACTGTGGAGTATGGATACATGCACCATACTATTTTTCATTTAAAAATTTTGTTTTATGCTTTTTAATCCTTTCATGAATTTTGTACTTTTGGTTTGATTCATTTTCACAACATGACTAATATGGAAATATGTTTAACATGGTTATACGTGTATAACTTATATGAGATTCCTAGCATTAAAGGGGGGAGGATAAGGAGGGAGGGAGAAAACTGTGAATCTCAATTTTATGAGAAAGTGAATATTAAAAACTCTCTTTTCAGGTAGTTGGGATAATAAATAAGCAAATTTTACTTAAAGAAAAAGAATTCTACTCATAAAACATCTACAAGATAAAATATTTCTATTATAAACTATTCTTTTTGAATTTGTCAATAAAACATTTAGAAGAATAGGATTGGTTAAAGTGATTATGAAAATTTTAAAAAGAGTATATGTCCTTCTTCACAAGGATTCCCATCTGAAATACCAATGTTTGCACTAAGATGGAAGTCTTGTACAACCAGAGATGGTCTAGACAAATGAATAACTTCCAAGATTTCATATTTTTACAAGGTGAGAGCAAAGATCTTCATCATAAAAGTTGCAAGATGCACTGTGTGGACCTGGAAAAACCTGGATGAGCAGCAGTCATTAGAGTGCACCTGCTCTGGCACTAAATACTTCTGATTTTTGTCTCTTTTAGCCCCTATAATGTGTCAGGAGAATCTCGAGGGAGGGATAGATGCACAGAGACATACAAAGAGAGACAGAGATAGAGAGAGAGAGAGAGAGAGAGAGAGAAAGTGGGAGAAGAGATTCATGGCATCCACTTTGTTTCCAATAGTTAGCATCCAAAAAGTGTCTGTTACAAATAGTTTTGCACATAGTTACTGTCAATTTCTTTTTTCTTGAATATGTTTAATTTTTACAAGGGTTTTCTCTTTCTTTTTTAGTTGTGGGAAAGGAAGAAGGGATGTAATATGTTGATACCAAAAGAATTAAAAAAGGAATGTAAAAGAATAAAGCTTTTGAAATGTTATTAAAAATAAGAAGTTCATAAAGAAGCCAAATTAACAAAACAATTTGGAAAGGAATGTTTTGCATTTATTATATACTTTTTGAAAGGATTAAAATGATCTACAAATTCATAATACAATATTCTTTATATGTTCTGTATTGCATATATATGTACATGAGCATATATGGTAATATATACATATATGTGCATATATTATATATATATATATATGATGTGTATTGTTATAGATGGCTCATGACTACTTAGTCCAAAGTGATTAAATTGGTTTTTATTAAAATAACTTAATAAAATTGCAAACCTCTCAAAGAGGAAGAGTGGGGCGGGGAAATCCCAAAATGCAAGGTCATTTTTATACTTTGAAAGGCCTTGCTTCTGCCCCTCTTGTCAATCATAGGCTCAGGTGGCAATCTGATTGGTATATCTGCCCCCATACATTTCCCCTGCCCTGCTCATTATACTAATGAGCAAGAAATGCTAGATCTCCTTGAGCCTACACAAAGGAGAAGGTCAAGACTCACCTTAGAAAGGTGGGGCACACCCATCTCATCTCCCTTTTTGATCAGCTTGATGCTGTCCTTTGACTTTAACTCAGTACCTGCCCAAAGGTAACAATATAGGCCCTTCACATTCTTGCGAAACCCAGACAAGCACATATTCCTCACATGTATGCTATTCAGATATCATCTTAAGAGGTCACAAATACTTTCTTCAGTGCTGTCCTTGTGAATTATTTTAGGCATATCACAACTGTGGGTGCTCAGGAACCATAATACAGTTGTCGGAATCAGGGCTATCCTGAAAACTTTGAAGTAGCAAATTGTGAATTGTACTGTTGAATAGGTATCCACTTTCTGAGAGTCCCCCAAATCTATATCTTAGTTCTTCATCAAACTCTTGGGAGGTGGGTGCTTTATTATCACACTGAGCAAAATTACTAATTTTTTCAGCATTGCTTGTTTTCTTGATATTTTTGTCACAATCTAATTGTTCTTCTGTTTCTGAACTTAACTCTGTACCAGTTTCATTACATTAAATTTAAATACCATTGTGTTCCATCATTTCCAATTTTATGAACAACTACTTCAGATTTCCATTCTTTTACACTTAGTAGTCTTTTCTTAGAACTAATTTTCCCTTCAATCTACCATCCTCATTTTTGTTTCTTCTTTTTCCCCCCTTGTCCTATTTTCCTTATGGCATTGGTGGCAATCTATATAGAATGCTAGGCGTGGAGTCAGAAAGGCTGGAGTTAAAAACTGGTTTTAGACATATGCTATCTGTGTGAATGTTGGACAAGTCACCATTATTTGCCTCAACTGAAAAATGAGCTGGAAAAGGCTGTGTCCAACTGTTGCCAAGGGGTTTGAAGGTAAACAATTAAGTATGGGAATTTGGGGGCCACTGAAAAAGTGAATGAATTCCCACTCTCTGGGATGTTAAATCTCAGGATTTTGTTAAGAAATATAGCAAAGGGGTGGCTAGGTGGTGAAGTGTATAGAGCACTGACCTTGGAGTCAGGAGTACCTGAGTTCAAATCTGGCCTCAGACACTTAATAATTACCTAGCTGTGTGGCCTTT